>NW_020956463.1:36286-135866 GCF_003031625.1 Empidonax traillii
CTTTAAGGGTTTGATAGGAAAACAATCAGTTTATTTTCAGTTTCGAGTCTTTCTGACTAGCTTTGTTCCTTTTAAGACGTTACAATAGTAACGCTTCAAATTTGTCAATGTAAAGGATGTCCCACACACGAAGCAGTTCACAATTTATCTGCTGCTAGAGGTTCCAGACCTCCGAAATTTAAATTTAAGTTTAAAATTTAAAGTACAACTTAAATGCACATTAGCAGCCCACAAAGGAATCTGCACGGGAAGGTTTCCCTTAATATATTTTTGAAATCACACAAAAGAATGATTCTTAAAAGGTTTTATTCAGCACAGTGGAAAGCATGTTCAGGAAAATACAAGACATTAATAGCTCCAAAGAGAGACCCATTTCAGGAACTCTTGACCTGTTGGGAATAAGATAGCCAGTGCTAGGTATCAGCATTTAACATCTTCCCATTTTAGAAGGCTTTTTGATGGTTTCAGAGGGCTGATAAAGATGCTGACTGGATGGAAAGTCCATTATATTGTAGGGTTAAGGATTGGAGGAGGAGGTGAAGAGGATTTGAGATTGTACTCAGAATGGAGGGTTGGGGGATAAGAAATGGAAGAAGGAGCATTGCTTAAAGCATTTCTTCCCATTATAATATTTAACTTTCCCACCCTTGTAAAAACTCCCACATTCCACCTTCTGCTAAATCTGAAGGCCTGGGTGTCTCAGCACCCATGAACTTCAATGGTGACTCAAATATTGTTTTTTTTCTTTGTCCATTTAACTTCAGGAACCCAAAGATTGAACATTTGGCCCCAAGTTCAGCCTAATACCTCGTGCTATGCATGGGACAGATTTGAACTTTGAAGAAAACAGATATCTGTTTACTAGGAAGTGTGTGTGTTTTAAAGTAAATTGGGATTGGCTGGAATTATGTTTGTGTCAGGTTTTGTAGTTAAACATTATAATAACACTGTCCTGCCTTAATTGATGTCCTCACCAAAAAAATGCTGAAAATTTATCATGTTTACAGCTCTTGGTTGTTTCTCCAGGGCAATTTGAAAGTTGTTGGTTTAAAGAATCAGCTGTTGTTGTATTGCATCTCTCCTGCCAGACACTGTGACTTCACCGAGGGTAGCTGAGGTGTGTAACTTTGATTTAGCCGAGGATGCCTTCTCCTGGATTTCATCCTTGGTGTTTCCCATTTCATTTCCCCACAGCATCCAGACTCTACAGATTGAATCACGTTCTCCTTACACAACGGATTCACATATTAGGACAGACAGACAAAATCTAGAAAAGAAGAAAAATCCCTCCCTTGTTGTGGTTTGCTCATATTCTGGGGGTGTCATGGAATCATAGAGTGGTTTGGGTTGGAAGGGACCTTTAACCCATCCAGTTCCAACCCCTTTGTCCTTGGCCAAGAGCTGGATCCTGAGTGTGTACTGAGGAGGGAACAGCCACATTATGCCTGAAAAGACTGAAGCCTCAAACCTCAGCCTTGCAGATACTGAGACAGGTCCTGAGTGGGAACCTAGACCCTCAATGCTTTTTTTGGGGGTGTTTTATGTGTGTCTGAGCCAGCCTGGGTGGAATATAGGAATGAGCCCTCTCTCTGTACCACAGATTGATAACTGCTTTTTTCATAGATGTCTAGACAGAGAGCAGTTAGGTTAAAAATTATCTAAATGTACCATACATCGAAATTAAATTATTAATCTGCTTTCACAGATTACATTTGTGGAAGAGCCATGCTTTGACCTGACTATGATGCCAACAGGTTAACTCAGTATCTCCACGTGTTCTTTACTTCATTTTTCTGAGTAAGCTCTCTGAGTTCTGCTTTTTAACCAGCTTTCAGTGAAAAACACATCTTATCTCCCACTAAAAGTGACCTTTCCTTCTCATAACACCTGTTATTTGTAGTTACTAAACATTTATATTGGGAACAAGAATTGTGGCGAACAAGCCCCCTTGCAGTGTGCAGGATTCATGTGGAATCATTTCAGCTCTGCAAAAGGATTATGAACTGACTGGGTACCAAAGATGATGGGAAAAATCTTGCTTTATGGTGTTTTCTGGAAATTCTCCCTCAAAGAAGTTTTGTGATTGTTTATGCTCTCCATTCTTACAAGGAAAAAAAAAAAAAAAAGAAGCAATTTATAAGGATGACAGATGAGTGAAGAAATGAAACCTCCTCAGAGGTGAATGACTTATGTTTCCTGAATGTATTCCCTCCTAAAGATCTTTCTGTTCTTTGACACTCATATACATTTTTCACTCTTAGATTTTATTCTTAGTGAGAATTGCCAGCAGTCGGGGATTGCATTTTACATTTCATAAATCTCAGAGTGTCCAAAAATGACAGCAGCACACATGGGTATATGTGAGAGCACATGCACACATTATTCATGGCACTGGCTGAATGGAGAGCCTTGCTTTTCACTCCCAGCAATCCTTAGCTGAGGCAACTCACAGCAGTAAATTCACTGCAGAAATCATGTTAGAAGTTGGGCGAGAAACGAGAAGTGTTTAATTCTGAAAGTGCAAATGTATTCAAGCTGAGCTGTGTGAGCAAAATATGTCTTTGAAATTCCTCACCCTGCCTTATTTTATTGCAGCCACAGTCAGAAGTGGGAGGTACTTCTGGATACAGGGGTTTTAATTGCTGCAAGACAACGGGGAGGGTTTCATCTTTTGCCACATCATTTTGGTTGAGGCTTGGCTGACCTATAGGACCTCATGTGTCCATTCTTGTGCTGGTCAGATGCTCTGGGAACAGGTTGTGCAGGGAAGGTGTGGACTCCTCATCCCTGGGGGTCTTCAAGGCCAGGTTGGATGGAGCTCTGAGTAACCTGATCTAGTGGAAGGCAGGGGGTTGGAACTGGATGCTTTAAAGTCTCTTCAAACCCAAACCATCCCAGGATTCCATGATTCTGTCCCCACCACCCCAATTTCTATGCTGGTGTTACTCTACAGGCACTACCCTTGACTCCATGGCACTGGTGCTGTTGGAAACCCAAGGTGACTCAGGTGGAGGAGCTCTTTGGAAGAGCTCTTTTTTTGATCCTCATCCTGTTATTCACTGGCTTCATTTTATTATCCAGCTTTATTACTTTAATAGATCATAACAGGGCCCTTCCCCTGCTGGGTGCCTCACTCTACACACCTGCTTAAAATGCATAAGAAAGTCATTATCCCTATTTCCATAGAGAAATTGCACTGTTCAGAGAGAAAATGCCCATTTCCATCATTATGCCATTTGCTAGATTGTTTTAATGAGTTTTTCACTGCTTTACCTCGGGCTTGTCTGCAATGCATGTTGCTCCTTTCACTGCCTCTCTCCCAGGATCGTGGTCTCACTGCAGGTAGGAATGGGTTCAACCTGGAGAGCGTTTGTGTCGGAGCAGGGAATTTGAGCGCACCATTTCTGAGGCCAAGCCACACACACTTGTCTGTGCTGCTCTCTGATGACACAGCCAAGCTTTACTCCTCCCCT
This sequence comes from Empidonax traillii, assembly GCF_003031625.1. Lineage (NCBI taxonomy): Eukaryota > Metazoa > Chordata > Aves > Passeriformes > Tyrannidae > Empidonax > Empidonax traillii. The sequence goes on from NW_020956463.1 coordinate 39,760, forward strand.
CCCTCAGCACAGAGACCTTCAGAAGTTCAATTTAGAATCAGCTCCATCTGACATGAAAAAATAGGGATGTGTGGCGCTTTTATAGCACAGAACTTTCCCATGTGGTTTGAGGGGAGCCCTGCCTGCTTTTGGCTGGTCAAACCCCACAGGAGGCAGTGAGAGACAGGTGCCTTTGCCTTGGGGCAAAGCAGGAAACAAGTGGTGTCGAGCAAAATAGAAAATAAAGTGAGATGCTCTTTTTCCCCTGCAAAATAATCGTGACAAATGTCACAGAGAACGATGTGATTTTGCAGAACATTTTTCCCATTTAGGAAAAGCCATTACAGTGTGACCTCAGGCAGCACTATTAACTACCCTATAGTTGTGAGCTGATTTTGTATTTAATAGTTGAACTTGTCTGTTTTCATTTGCTGGCACCAGGAGACCTGTGATGGCATAAAATGTCACTCAGTGACAGATATTGTCTTCGGAGCAAGTCTATTCAGTCAGTCCCCTCTGATAAGCTGAATGGATGGATGTCATTAATCCAGGCATCCCAGTGCCTTCTCCAGCCCCTGAACTTCAAATGGATGCTCCTCTTTCTGTGGAAAGATTCGAGTTCATTTCAGGGAGGAATGATTCAAATCTCACAGAGGTTTGAAATCACCTGTGTATTGCTAATCCATCAGAAATCCCTTTGGCTTCACGGACTCAGCAGCAATTACTGCGTGAGCTGGTTTGGAACAAATCACTGATATTAATTAGGAAAACCTCCATGGGCAATTGTCTAATTTAGGCACCACTTCTGTTTCCTTTTGTGCCTTTATGAAAACACTTGGCGGTGCTCAGAGAAGATGGCACCTCCTTCCTTCTGCCTGCACTGGTGTTCATTAAAGTATTTCAGAAAGGAATTGAAATATATTTTCCCTCTCTGTGATTGCTCTCATCAGTAACAGGAAAATCATTGCCTGAGTTTCAGTACATCACCCTGAGCCGCAGGAATGCATAAGAAGGAGAGGGAGCAGATGGAATTAGGATATTTAAACCCAATTCTGTGGGGAGTTCTCAAGTGACAGCAACCTTTGGTACCACCATTCATTGTTGGGGCTCAGAGTTGAACATGTAAAGAGAGCTGTAATTATTGATTGCTCAGCAGGCTGCAGGTGGCAGCTGTAAGAAGCATTAATACCTGGCATAAAGAAGTGACTAAGAAACAATTTTTTTTTTTTTCAGAGATTAGGTTTATTCTGGAGATAAATTGCAATTTTATAGCCCTCGAGAAAATGAAGTGTAGGAGCAGAAAGGTCTGCTCACACTTTCTGCCTGAACAGACACGAGATAGAGCACATTTCTTGGGAGTTAACATTCATCAGAGAGTGCTGAGCATTAACACTGAGCTGCTTTGGTATTTTTCTTTCACTTATTCCAAGCCATTGCATTCACTGAATTTAAAACTCATTTACGTTTTCATAAACAAGTTCCTGGTGCTTTTGTAATGCTCTGTACAAACTATAATTATTGCCAGCATTAGGGAAGAGACAAGTGGCTTTATGTCCAGCAAATATTTCAGTAAACCAGGCATTTAATTTATTGGAAAATGAAATTTAGAGGCACTAAAGCTATGTCTGGCTTTTGGTCAAATGTGGCAAATAACTTCGGCCTGAAAAATTTTTAAAAATCATGAATAGCAAAGTGTTGCTCTCAGATTTGCCAAACAAAATGTTCAACTCAAAAGCAGTGCTTTCAATTGAAAAATTGCCCTAGAAATAATTGGTTTAATTCCCTTAAATTCATGGAACATTTAATTTTAGGTCAAATTAAATGATTCAGAATGAGCTCGAATTATTTTTTACTTTCTGTTCACTTCTTCATTTCAGCTGGTTGGAATTAACGAATAAATCAATAAATAAATAATATGGAAATGAAAATCCTGCATCTCTGTGCTCATCCCCTGAGCTGAAACTTAGAAAATGTAGTTCTTTGCAGAAGTGTTGTTGGAGCTGCTCAGATCTCACTTGTCACTTGCCCTTACTGGGTATCTGATTTATTTTTTCCTGAGCCAAATCAAGACTAAAATTAAGATCATTTAAGCTTCTACTTAGAAAAATCAATGATTCATTCCATTCAGACTCCTCTCTGGAAGCACAGCTTTCTGAGCTATTGGCTGGCATTCTCGTTTCCATGACTGGGAAGAAATGAAATTTAACACATAAACACTTAGTGTGACGTTTCCTTTTGCATTGTATGATGAAGGTCAAAATGCTGTTGCTGTAGTTTTTCCCTTTGGTATTACATTGTTTAAATAATGTCATAATATTATTTGTACATAGTTTGCTGTTTATGGGTTCTTTGCACTCAGTCTATGATTTTTCTGTTTCCTGCTATGCTTGATCATTACTGTAATACTTTGATGTCAGCAATTGACTCATATTTTTTTAAAGCACATGAATCTGAGCACCTGGAGCCCAATTCTGTACCATTTACCCGTAGAGAATAATTCCTCACCGCCTCTGTAACAACTGTGTCTTGGTGGGAATGCTCCCAGAGCAAGACATAACTCCAAGATTCTAAGTGTTAGAATTAATGCCTTAAAGTATAGCTTTAAACTTAAACATTAAAGTGTGCTGAAGCGGTCCAGGAGTCTCATGTCTTTTTGGTATTCAGTGGAACTCAGATTCGTAAATGCCTGTCTGACTTTTGAAAAATAAGACTTACTCACAAGATTTCTGGAAAATCAGTATTCTCAGGCAATTTGCTGCGTAAAATGGACCATTCCAGAAGGGGGGGGAAATAAAGTAATTGGTGCTATCAAATGAGTTTGAAGGTCATGAGCTGTTCTGCTGCCACATTTGCAGTCTCCAGTCCCCCTCCGTCTCCCAACCCTGATGTAGAAAAAAAAAAAGTTGAAAAGTTCAAAACTTTCTGCTTCAGGGCCTTGAAACTTGTCACAGGGCTTGAAAAATCGATGGTCAGAATGAGAAATGTGGGTTCTTTTGCAGTGAGTAGAGAAAAAACGACCTCAGAGGCGGCTGTGACCCTGTCCATGGGAAGCATCAAGGACCATTTCCCACCTGACCTGACTGGGGGGCCCGAGTTAAGCAGAGCTTTCTGTTCTTTCTCCTTGAAGACAAATGTCATGGCTTTTGGCTTTAAACTGAACCCAGCCCTGCTCCTCCTCTCCAAAATCTGGTGGCCTCATCCATGCTGATTCTTAAGAGGTTCTCTCTGAAAACTGGGAAAAGCTGTGCCTGCACCTGAGAAAGCATCAGCTACAAAAAAGAAAGGAAACAACAAAAGATTAATCTGGCATTGCTGACGCTTTTGAGATATTTGACTATTCTGTGGAGAAAAAATGAAATGCTTTGTTGTACCAAAGAGAATGAAAGCCCTTTGTCAATCAGCATGTGTCTTATGCCCTGTTTTAGAGACTTCATACACTTATTTTTCACAGGTTTCTACAGGAAGCCTCTTTTAGCCTTCTGCAAGGAGTGATGGTTAATTCTTGTTGTATTTTCTGCCTTCTTTAATTTGATAAGATAAGAATAGCTCAAATCAATCACAAGGAAGGATGTCAAATCATCAGAAAGGGTGTCATACATAACAGCTCAGGATGAGATGGTGGGGGAAACAGAGAAGGTGGGATGTTAGATGTGTGAGTTGCCTGGAAAAACAGGAGGGTGTAGAGTCCCACTCCTGCTCCTTCCTACAGGCTGGATGTTCCCTTTGCCATCTGGTTTGGCACAACCTCTGCCTTGGGTCTCGTGCCCTACCACCATGTGACAGTGGGCATCTGCCTCCCTCTGTGACTGGCAGTTTGATTTTGAACCTAAAGGAGCAATTTCAGGCTCGTGCTGAGGTCTGATCCTGTTACCTGAATGACTCTGCTTGACACCCAAATGATTCCTGAGGGTTCAGCAAGCCACTACAGCAGCCCTAGCAGGCAAAGCTGGAATTGCTGTGGGATTCCAAGAGCCCTCTGAGATGTCACACATGCATGAAGACTTTCTGCTTCTCCCCATCTGTGCCAAGATGAGCATGGAAGGGCTTAGAGGTGAAAAGTAGCAACCTCCAGTCCCCCTCCTCCTCCCAACCCTGATGCAGAAAACGTTGAAAAGTTCAAAACTTTCTCCTTCAGGTGCTCAGAAGTTGTCACAAGGCTTGAAAGTTGACGGTCAGAATGAGAAATGTGGGCTCCTCTGCAGTGATCAGAGAAAAAAAAACCCCAAAACAGAAAATGGGGGAACTGAGCAGTTTGGGCTGTGATCTGGTATCCCCACCTCCAGAAGCTTCTCTCAAAGACTGTCACCACTTGTTTCATGAGTAGGGCCAAGGGATTGTCCTGGGATGAGCAGATGCCATATAATCTGCCCACATCCTCGTTACCCCTAATCTCAAATTCACTGTATCATCTTAAAGATTGCAGTAGCTGTAGTGCTGCAGGATATCTGTGTTATCTTTGTGCCTCCTTGAGTGTTCCTTGATTCCTGGCCAGTGTCTCCTGTTGCAACAGGTTTCCTGCACCTACATGCTCATCAAATGGAAAATTGACCCGTTCTTTCACTTCTGAATTTGATATTTGGTTATTTTTTTGCACACTCCTTCTTCACTCCTCCACAACAAGAGACAGGTGGTGTCTGAGATGTATTTCTTTTCTTTCTGGGTAAACATTTGACAATCCATGTCTGGCAGTGGGGATCTACTGACATCACCATTAGCAACCAGGGTGGTTTTATTCTGCCAAATAATAGGGAACATGACACTGCTGTGAAGGCAGCAGTGGGTGGATGAAAGTTGGTAGGTCAGGAAGAGAGAAAGGGCCCATCCATGTGGCAGATGCTTCTTAAGAAGCTCCCCAGCAACTCCCTCGTGCTCCCATTGCAGTGTCTTCAGCTCCACCTTCATAAAAAACCACCCAGGAAGAGACTGGGCTATTCCTCCTAGGAATTACAAGGGTGGGATCCAGTTTAGGACAACAAGGAGAGCATCCTGCAGGACCTTGAAGTTTTTTTTTTAAGGTCATTCTGGAGTTTTCAAGTTGCTATAATTAATTTCTTTTTTTTTTTCCCCCTTCATAATTACTGGGAAACGATTTGTAGTGTGGCCTCAGAGACAGGGAGCACTGGGAAAGCTTGGAAAACTTAATATTCAGTATGAGAGACTTTCAAAGGAAGTTTGAATGTATAATGAACTGTGAACATGTACAGGGATTTCTCCCCCTCCCTCACCCTTTTTGTGAATTCCCAGCACAGTGTGGATAAAATGCAAAATATCAGGTCGAGACAAATGCGGTTGTTAAACTGTGCAGGGAATAACTGTGATCCCTTATTATAAGGGATCTAAACTGCATCTGCTTAGCAAAAATTAATTCTGCAGTAGGGTGTCCTTTCATGCAAGCTCTGGAATTTGGTATTCTCCTAAATACCTGCTCTCCTCCTTGTGTTGCCCTCTTAGGTCCTGAAACTGGAAGACAGGAGAGCAGGAATGTTAAAATAAAAAGAGCAAGTCAAAGTATGTGGGAACTTCAGGGTAGTGGTCTGAGTGACAGCCTCTGCATCATGCCAGCCTCACACCAGATCTGAGGTGGATTTGTTTTAAAAATCAAAATTAGTCGTTTCTAGCCCCCTAATGTAAAGCTTCCATCCACAGTGAGAGAGGATTATTGGCTGTTGCAGCAGAAGGAAGGTAAGATTTGCAGTAAACCTGTTAAACCCCAGAAAGTCTCTACAGAAGGGAGTTTACGGATCCCTGAAAAAAAAAATGCTCCCTCAGCCCGCCAGGAGCACAGCAAAGAGCTCCCCTGTGTGTAGGATCAGGCCTCATATGCAGCTGAGTGAAGGGCAGAGGGTTTGTCTTTGGTGATCTCAGTGCCAGCCCTAAAAAAGAAGCCTCTGGATTAGACACGGTCAGGTCTGCTCAAACCCGGCTCTCTTAAGTGCAGCCTTAAAGCCTCACCATCCATAGGATCAAAGGATTGTTTAGGTTGGAAAAGACCTGTGAGATCATTGAGTCCAAACTTACCCAGCACTGCCAAGTCTACCACTAAACCATGTCCCCAGGTGCCACATCTACACATTTTTTGAACACTGCTGACCCACCACTTCCCTGGGCAGCCTGTTCCAATGCCTGAGCATCCTTTCAGTGAAGATGTTTATCCTAATATCCAGTCTAGACCTCCCCTGGCACAACTTGAGGCCATTTCCTCTTGTCCTTCATTCTGTTCCTCTTAACAAACACGAGGGCGCAGCTAATTAGACAAACTTCAACACTGAGGTTAAAATCTGCCTTAAAAAACATGTCTCCAGTTAAAGGTTGAGGTGATTTATGAAGTAAAAGCAGCTTGGCCGATGTTCTATGGTCTGGAAGTAAATTTTAATAAAAAAATATGTAGGCCTGTAAGTAATCATGCAAATAAAGGAATGAGGAATGTGCATCGGATTTTAATGCTGGCAAAGTGAAGCTGAAAAATAGGAATCTCCCCAAATAAGATATATCTGTATGCACAGACACATACTCAACACACAGTTATCCTATATATCTTGAATGTGAAGTGGTGAATGTAACTCAGAATGGTAAAGAAGATGCTAATTTGACTTTTTAACAAAGAGAGGAAGGCAAAATAGAGGAATGTGAAGTACAGGCTTTGTATTTTAATGGAGAAGAGCAACTCACCTTAGGCTGGTGTCCATCTGCAGCTCATTGAAGCTGTAAAAACACGCAGACTTGCCAAGATCTGCAATTCTGTGTTGGCCTTATTACTTACACATTATGGCTTAGCTCTGGTTTTGCCTCAACTCCAGTAGAAAAAGCCCTGCTGCTTCCTAGATTGCACTCTCCTCTCCTCCATGACCTCTCCCAGCCTTCATCCTCAGGTTTCACGTGTCACTTATTGAAGGAGACAAACCTCATAAATTATGGAACTTAAAACCCAGGTTTTAATTAAACTCAGCCAACAAAAACTAAAGAGTTTAGTCTCGTGGGGGAGGAGGTTGATGTCCTCCCTTGTGAGTCGTATCAGCTCTCACTGTCAAACCAAGGTCTTTCAAATACAGTTGAGACACTTCCCTGGAATCCACAAAGCTAACAATGCTGGGAATTTAATGAGTACATGGATGCTGTAGACTCTCTTGACAATCCTAATTTCATATCATCTGTGGCCTCGTGGAAAATGCACATCCCTCATATTTCCCTCTGAGAAAGTATTAGGGAACAGGTCCAAAATCTCTTCCAAATCCTCTTCTGTGTCAGAGGAAATCCAAAATTAGTTTTTACTTCTGACCTGGGTTATCTCCAAAAGAGATGATAAACAACCCAAAGAAAAAGGCTGGAGTTATTCAAGCTGAGGAGAATATCTGGACCCTTAGGCCACCATCCCTCACTGGTGTGTAAAATGTATTTTGTGCACTATAAAAGATGGTTTCCTCCCAGGGTCATGGTCCCATGTAGGGCTGAAAAACAGTGAGAGGTGTCTCCTGTCCCACAGGGCTTGTAATTGTGGCCAACAGACCTGATAAAGGGAAAGCTGCTGAAGAAAAGCTGAGAGATCTGCCAGGCTTGCGCAGAAAGTCAGGAGTGGAGCTACAGGCTGAGCCCAAATGGGTTTCAGTGCTGGTCTGATATTTTCCAGAAGGAATAAATTCCAGTCACATTGGCATTAGTCTAGCACAGGGTGGACAGCAGAGTGCAGAGAGAAGTCCAGAAAGGAGGGGACACCCAAGGCAGCGGAGATCTGCTGACTCCATGACGAAAACACAGTAAATCCTGGCTATTTGCACTCTCTGGAATTAGAGACAACCAGAACATTGTGTCATCATTTTGTCCTACTGCCAATTCTGGTAGGATGGAAGACTCTGGGTATGGGTAGACAACTCCATCCCTCAATCAGTCTCAGTCATGCTGTTGGACCTCTACTGAGATGTTCCAGTTTAAAACAGACACACTTCTTGTCCTAACAAAGAAGAGATCTTCCTCCTTCCCTCCACCTGACTCTATTTCAGCTTCCCTTCAGCTATGACAAGGACTTGGTGCCAAGTCCCAGTTTTTAACAAAGAATTTGGCAGGAACCAGTTGAAAAAAAAAGGTTCAAAAGATTAGGCAGAATCACCAGAGGTCCTAACAGTCAGTTTATTTTATTTATCACTCCCCTTAATAAGCCTTTAATACAAAGACAGCCCAGGATTTACCCTGTGTTGCCCCAGGTTCATCTCTTTGGCAGCTGGTGGGACTGTGGGGCTGTGGGTAACCAGCACGAGGAAAGGTTTTGTCTCAAACTGTGTCAAACCACTATGTCAAACCACCTGAGGTGCCTTATTTCAATTAGCAATTTAAAAGCAGAAATGGTTTTTGCTCCCTAGTCCACTGATTCCTGGTTGGGTTATGCTAGAATCTCATCAAGGCCCAGGGGCAGAAAGCACCTAATGAGGATTTAGCTAAATGGATGCTTATCTGGATGTGTCTCTTCTGTTCCTGAAATGCCACAAGTTATCATCCTACCCTGGATGAACTTTTAAAAATATGTCACCAGTTTGTCAGTAGGTAAAGAGTTGAAAAAAACCTCACCAAATCCAGAACATATAACAGTGTTTAAAAGTTATTTTACCCAAAGCTTGTACTCAGTCCCAAATCCTGTTGGAAACGCCCTAGATTTTTTTTCCAAGATCATTCCAAGAGCTGCTTTCTTCCAGGAAGAAAGAGTCAAGGATTTTCTTGGAATTTTGGCCTTGATTGTGACTGACTCTCACAGCTTTGGTGCCATTTCATGGTCACCTCTGGCCACTTTCCTGCACGTGGCTTTAGCCTCCAGCTTTATTTGCTTGTTCCCAGGCTTCACCAGAAAGGACTGTAGGATGCAACAACACCATCTTGATTTCTGTGTGAGATGTGGGATGTGAGATAGCTGCATTAATCATACATTTCCCAGCTTCTTCCCACTGGCAACAGCATGTGCAAGAACAAGTGAGTATTTAGGGCCAAGGGGGACATGAGTTTGGGGTTGTTGAGACCTAAAAAGGAATTGTTATGGTGACACCCAGGAGATTTCTGTTCCTCCAGGGAGTGGTTGGGGGGATTTCTGATGCAGGAAAAAAGACAAGTCAATAAATAGGCATGTGCTGAAGAATAAAATACTTTACAGCCTCATCAGAAATGAAGCTTTCTGTAAACATGGATGACAATATGAAGGAATTGAATATCTGTGTGGTGCTTATCTACAGACCCAGGAGAATATACAGGAAAATAATAACATTTCTGGGAGCAGGAGATGTGAGGTATTTGGGAGTGGGGATTTTTTAGGGGTCTGGTTTTGGTTTTTGAAGCAGATTTCAGGCAGTTCATTCAGGGAAGTCTGAAATACAGATGTCTCAGGGATGTGAGTCTTCATGTGAAACTGAGCTGGGCTTAATGTGCTTCTCTGGCAGTCAATAAAACGAGAGACAGAGAAATTGCATTGTTGAAAAAAAAAAACTCACAAAGCTGAAAAGCCAGGAGGGTCATTTTAGGTACCTGAGGGCAGAGAAGGAGACCATTGATTTTAAGGAACATTTTTATGTGGTTAGTGGCTTTTACACTGCACATAGGGGAGCATAAAGAAACTTTGGGGGGGTGATATACCCCAATAATCTGCACAGAGAAACAATCCCAAGGATCCTGCTCATCCCAGGGCTGCCAGGAGAGCCTCAACCCCATGTGCCAAGAGTGACACCCGTCCCATCAGACACTGAAAACAAGAGGCTCCTTATGGGAAGTTAGGGGGAGGAATTAGAAGGAAAAGGGAGCATTTGGGCTGGATTGGAGAGAAACAAGCACGGGAAGACAATGGGACAAAGGGACAGGTTGCACAGAAAAGAGGCTTGGAAGCCAGGTATTGGGATGGTCATAAATCTGGGCCAGATATGGGAAAGACATGAGATTGATGAGCTGGTTACTGGAGGGATAAAGGGGTCCAAGCCAGAGAGGCCATGAGGTCTGGGGGTCTGCTGAGAGACCTGGTTTCTTGTTTGTGTGTCTGTGCATGAGGCACCTGGAGATGGGAAGATCCAAGGGCAGCTGCTGGGCAGGCAGTGTCCGAGGCCAGTTACTGGGGAGATCCATATTTTGTACATGCATTGCTGCAGGAGTCATCTTGCTCTTGGAAATGTATTTTTGACCAAAATCAGTCGTCTTTCAGTCCCTTAGAACTAATGCCTTGTTTTCAGCTGCTGGTGCTCTCCCCTCAGTGAGAGTCCCTTCAGAAATACCACACCAGCGACACCAGGTATCACTGGGTTGTTTCCTAGTTGTATCCTGTTTGCCACAGCTAGTTTGATCCAGAGAAAGTTATAAACAACAACCTGACACAACTCCCCACCATCTGAGAGTAAAATTGCTGTTTCTGAACGCTGAAAATCCATTTGCAATTTTTAAGGGCGGTTTTAGGTTTGGAGGCGGACACGGTTCAAGAAGGAATTACTCAGGCAGATGTTTATCTGGCTGTCCCTGTCTAATTTCATTCCTGAAAACTAATGTTGTTTGTTGTCTGGGTATGGGTGTTTTAAATTAAGAATTTAATATCACTTTTTATCGGTTTTCTCTTTTTCCTCCTATTTTTTTTTTTTTATGAAGTAAAACCATTTATTATTTCACAATGCATCACTGAGCTTTTCTGTCATATTTTTCAGCTTCTTATCCTAAAACAAGTTTAACTGACTGGTGGGCAAGTCCAAATTCTATACAAAGAGGCAGGATCCATTTCTTTATTCCACCAGTGTGGGCAGACTGTTGTATGCACAGTTTCAGGTTATTATTTCTGATTCAATAAAGGTTTTGAGAACTTATTTAAGTGCCTTAATATATTGGATTTAGGATGGTTATGCATCTCTTCCATGGGAAATGCTGTTAGGAGATTGGAACAGCAACCTGAGAGTCAAAAATATTAGATGGGTCTTCTCAGATTCTGGGCAACTTCTGGTAAATTGCTGCAGATTAATTTTGTCTTCATTTCTTCTGATTCCTGCTGTGGAAGCAGGGAAGGAAATGGAAATGCTTTCCAAGGAGAGCCATGGCTGGTTAGACAGCCATCTGTATTTATAGGCTCCATATTAGCTGAGAGTTTGGAAACGTTTGGAGGAGAACATGTAACAGAAATTCAGTAACCTTCAGGGGTGTGAACTCTCTAATTTCTGAGGCAAAGGTTCGTCTACACCTGAGTGCCCAAAGTTTCTGCTGCCTGGTTCAAACAAGACGTTGATAAACTCTCAACTTGGAAGTCAGGATTATCAGGCATCTGCTGGGGAGAGAGGGAGCCAGCTGGAAATGATCACTAATCTGGTCTGAAACATGAAAATCAGCATCCTTGGAGACACTCAGAGCTCAGTGAATGATGTTCTGGGCAGTCTCACCTAACTTTGAACCCAATCCACTATCAGAGACGTCAGAGGTTCTTTTCCAATCTAAATGATTCTAAATTATTATGAAGTCTTTGGTCTGTTTGTATTCTGTATTTTATTATATTTCATGACATTTCTGATATTTTTCTGAAGCCTTATAATGAAATTTAGGAAATTGTATAACTTTAACAATCCATTAAACTGGAGTCCTCCCTCAGTATCAATCTGTGTATGTGATGGGTAATTCCGTCCCTGCCAACCCAAAACAGTTGGAAATGTGGGACATGTTTCTTTTAATTTAATTTATTTTATGCTTCTCATTTTCTTTTTTTTTTCCTTTGAAAAGGTACTATTTTTTGAAGCTATTTAATTCATTGATTTACTGCACAAGGAAGTGTCAGTCACTGAGCAACATCCTGGCAGTTTGCATAATTTTTCCCAGGTTTCCCAAGGGATATGTGTATGGGTGGTTTAAAATAATCCTTGTAAGTAGAATTTGGCAAAAAAACCACATATATATATATATATAAATATGAGAATATATATATATATGAGAATGTAAATAAAAATGAAGCAAAAAAAGCAAAACATTGCATTCAACAAATACTAGAATAAGATGTTTCCACAGTGTTAAAGCATCTTTTCTTCTCTTGTTTTTTTTTGTGTGTGGTTTTTTGTTTGTTTGTTTTGTTTGTTTGTGGGGGGTTTGTGGGTTTTTTGTTTGTTTTGTTTTTTGTTTGGGCTTTTTTTGTTTGGTTTGCAAGGGTTTTTTTCTGAAAAAAAAATGCAAGATTTTTGATAAACCAACCTGGCACCTCAGGATGTTTCAGGTTTGTTTCTAACAGTGTATTTTCATAGAATATTCATTGGATTAAAAAATATCTGATCTACTGGTGGTGCCCTGATGACTGTGATGGGCCCATCTATCTTCCAACCACCCAAACTGAGCAGATTGAGTTGTTCCTGTGTCACAACCTTTTGTGATCTTCACTCCAGGAGAAAGTGAAGTTGTTCCTGCCCTCAGGGAGATATAACCTGTCACTGCTGCTCAAGATTCCCCAGCTACAAGCTCAGTCTGTGCTGTTAAAACTCTTTCAGACTGGGCTCCAAAAGTCTGGGGTGAAGCACAACCCTCTGCAGGAGTGATTTCTTTTCTCTTCCCTTTATAAATATCTGCTTCTGCCTTAAAGATAAACATGTAAACATCAGGAATGAGGAGAGGGACATGGGTCTACGTGAAGTAGAGGTGCTGGAGGAAAACTCCTTTACAGACTCAGACACTCCAGTCCCAAGTACAGGAGCAGAAGAAAATTCACCAGGAACGTTTCCTTATCCCTTTCATGCTTATTTTGCTGTTTGCTTTGCCTGTCTTGGGTCAGAACTGTAAGCACGTGCTGGCCCTTTCTAAAATTCCATGCAGTGCTCTTGAGAAAGGCCCCAGTGCCTCCTCCCAGCCCTCCTGAAGCAGGAATACCAATGAGGGAAGGAATGCCAGGCTCCAGGAAGCAAGTCCTCACCATAATGCACTTTTTATCCTCGGGTTTTGTTTTTAATGCTGTGGAAGAATCTGCAGTGGGTTTAAAGGTTTCAGGGGATTTTGTTTAAAGAACCACAGAGAGGTATTTAAGGGTTCAGGTCAGGTGATGTCCAAGCAAACTGCTGAAATTGTTCTGGGCTGAGCTCTCAGCTCATGACAGTGGTAGTGATGGATGCTGTGTTAGTTGCTGATGTTTTTGTTGAATACAGAGGGGAGGTAAAAATGGAGCAGGTTTCCTGGTCTCTACTTACCTGCTAGATGAAAACATCCATGAAGTGTGTGAAGCCCAGTCAAGATGCAGATGCAAAAAAAGCAACAGCAGGTTTTTATTTTTCCTTCTGTCCTGCTACTCCTTTAAATGGTGTTGGTGACTCCTTTAATTGGCATTAGTGGGTATCTCAGTCTCAAGCAAAGATCTGAGGTTTTAAATGGCCATTCTCCTTTCACTGAACTTCAGTGCTACATTCATTTTGCAGATGGTCTCAGTGAAATCAGGAGCGAAAAGTTTGTGGCTTCCTAGTTAGTCCAGCTGACAGTGTCAGTGCTTCAGAAGAGAAAAAAACCTTGGAGTCAGAGGCCAGCAGATAAATACACCTGCAAATTGAGCTTTAATGAAGAAAGTGCTTTATGTCCCTAGTTATCACCATACAGCATCATGTCACTTTGCATGGTCAGTGGAAAGAGCTGGGTGTTCAGCTGAGCAGCATCTCTCTGCCTGTCAGCATTAAACTGCACATGAGATGCCAAGTGTTTAACACTGGGCACCCTCCTCTTCCCATATGGGGAAGGGCAGGAAATCCTTTTGCCCACAGGCCTGTCTTTGCTTAGAGAGAAAGTTTTCCACCCAGCAGTGTCCGTGTTACACAGACACCACGAGCTCCCAGCTGACTCTCTTGTCCTCATCAATTCCTCCTCAGCTCCAGAGAACACTTTGTGCCTCTTGGTTATTCCTGGAGTATCTGCTGAGGGCAGATGTTTCCTCCCCCATCACAGCAGTGTGCTGTGTTATCAGGTTGCCCTGACTTTGGGGATTAGATGGATGTTCTCTGAAATACTCTGGCGTGCACCAGAGGCGACCGACCAGCTTCGGCGTTTGCAAAGTGTGGAAATCTGGAGAAAGGCAGTGCAGGGGGGCAGAGAAAAGTTCTTCACTGGAAGGCTGCCACGTGCCCACGGAGAGCAAAGGCCTAGGAAAGGTCTAGGGAAAACTGGTGGCTTTCACTCCTGCAGCAGAGGGGTCAGTATACCAGAGAAAATAAACATTTAGCAAGCGGAGGCTTTGGTACAGCAATCCTGAGGAAAAATAGACTGCTTCATTTTGTTTGCTTAGAGCAAGTGCTTGATTTTCTCCCCCAGCTCTCAAGGAGCATTCCTGCCCCTAAATCAGGACTGAATCTCAATACCCACTTCAGTCCATAGGAACTCCAGGCCCTGAGCTGGATACAGAGGCAGGAGCCGTGGAGGCTGTTTGTGTCTGCAGGACTCGAGTGTAATGGGAATAATTCCAAGAAAACCATGTTACAGCCAGCAGCTGTCTCTGGCCATCTTTTCCCACCTATGGGTCCTAGAAAATACATGGTATTCATAAGCAGGGAAGTTGTCATTCCTAGCTCTTGCTGAGATGTGTGGAGCACACTTTTCATGGAAATGTCCTTGTGGAAATCTGCAACTGAAGAAAAGTTTAGGTTCTGTTTCCTTTTGTTGAAAATTTAATAGTTGCTGGGTTGAAAAACTGATTTTCCAGGAAAGTTTCCATGAGATCACACTGGTATAACAGAAAAAAACCCCCACAATCAAACAAAGAACTAACTAGAGAAAACTCCATTATCAAGTGTCCATGTGGCTTTTTTGGTGGAAATTTCAGCTGGGGTAATTACTGAGTAGCCTATTATATCAGCAGAGGGCATTTTGTGAGTCTAATGGCACCTCGCCTCCTTGTTCCTGGCAGGTGTCCCTGTCTTAAACAGAAATTAAGTGATAAGAAGCAGAGAAGGACATAAACCCTGCAAAGTAGAACAGCAGGGACTCCAGGCAGGTGGATGTGATCAGCACACAAAATCCGATTATCTCTGGACCCATTAGGCTTCATTTTAATAGAGTAAACCTGCAGAGGAGGATGCACAAGGGAGATTCCATCGGGAGACTGAAAAATATTGTAGGTGTGAGCCCAAGACACTCAGACAGAGATAATTTTTTTTTTTCTTGATAGAGTTTACAGCACACATGGTGCAACTACAAGGAAATTTAAGTCGTGCTTGGGATATTCCTGCCAGACCAAGGTAGGATCTGGATACTGGGTTATATCAGCCCTCCCAGTCTGACCTGACTTTTGGTAAAGGTTATTTACAATTGCAAGAGTGAAGAAAGAACATCACTGACACAGGGTTTTTTTTAAAGGTCTGGTATTTAAATTAATTTACAGATTTCTTCTCAAAACCTTCCGTTTGGAACATGACCACAGTCTCCTTCTGAAGGGTTATTCCAGTTCCTGAACAGCAAGTCCAAGTCATCTTCACAAGGCAAAGTTTCTTTAGACAACAGGGTTTTATCAAGCTGGATGGCAACTTCATTATTTTTTTATTGTTTATAAGGTTGTTATTCTACATAGTCGTTATTATTTGTTAATAATCAGTACTAAAAGGTTCAATAAAATTTCCAGGTACAAGCTCAGAAGATGGTGGTGTGAAGGGAAGAGGGAATTATCATAACAGAGGGTGGGGGAAGGTTGGTTGTATTTACCCACTTCTTGAGACTTCAGAAAGAACCCTTGTCCATCTGTCTGGAACGATGAATGGGTTCAAAACCTCCTGTTCTACCTAGAATGGCTCCAAGAATTGCCCATTTGACTACCTCAAGTCAAATCATTATAGGAACAGCAAACACTTCTCCACAGTGATGTGGCCTGACATTGGGGTGGGATCTTTGCAAGTTTTCAGACCTCGATTAGACAAAACCACAGGCAACCTGCTGTAACTTCAAAATTATTCTTGCTCTGTGCAGCCAGTTCAGAGACCTCCAGATGTCTTTTCCAACGTAAATTATTCTGTAATTCTAGAATAATAACATGTTGTTTTGCTTTTTTTTTTCCTCAAGGCTTTCAGAAAGCCTTTTTAAAACAAAAAACTATAATTTTTTTCTCTACAAACAGGTGAACTTCTCTGCAATCTGCAAGAAGAACAAAACCACAGAAGTTTCAAGGGATTTGGGTATGTATTTAATAGTGATCTGAATGCTCACCTGTGGCAGTTCAGAAGTTCATACCCCAGCACTGCCCCATTCTGCCTGGCAGCCTTCCCTTTGGACAAGGGTTACCTCTGCACCTGTATAGGACACAAAGGATCTGGGTTAAGCTCTTGGCTCTTAGCCAGTGGATTTAAGCTCTTCTCCTTTAATATCCTGTATAAATCACAGGGAGTTTTCTAAGTGGATCCTAAAAATCACTTAGAGACTTTGGAAAATACCGTCTTCCATCTCTTCGTGGGCAGCTACAGATGATAATTTTGCACGTTGCAGGAGGGGTTGTGGGAATTCATGCAGCAGTGTTTGCATGTCATGCAGCTTGTGGTGATAAGTGGCTGTATGAGAGTGTGGATAATTCAATTAAGCTTATTCCATTTGGAGTGTAGTGCTATATGCTCCATAAACTCAGCTGTGTGGAGACACCAGCATTTAAAGATATATGCTCACTTCAGTGTTAAAAATTGCTGTAAAGCTTTGCTTAGGAATTCCAAGCGTGGGACAGGGAAGAAATCAGCCAAAAGCACTCGCAACCCTCAGCCTGGACAAGTCACTCCAGTGCAAGCTCCCATCAGGAGAGATTTGTAAGGCACACGTGGAGGAGAGAATCATGATGCTATTTGCTGCAGTAGGCTTTGAAATTCAGAAATACTGATCTCAGCAAAGAGGCTGCATAAAGACATGATAGAAATTAAAAGCTCCACATGACTCTAAAAAGAGTCAGATTAAAAGATCTGCTGCATTCTGACCATGTCTCTCTGGTGGCACATGGTTGACATTGCTGTTCTAGCTGTGATGGGAAGAAGAAGAAGAAGAAAGGAATTTTGTTCCACCTGAAGCCATATGTGTGTCCCAGAGGAGCTGAAGGGATGCAAAGGTTGGAGCCCAGTGCCTGCCAGGTGGACTGTGCTGTGATTCCTTGGGAATGGTTACATCCAAGTTGCCAAAGGTGTTCCTGACCAATGTGGGACAGAGAAAGCTGCTGCAGTCCCCAGCTGACCAGAAAACCTGCAGATCCTACAGCTTGGCTTGCAGGCAAAGTGACCCTTGGGTCCTCAGGGAGAAAGGCCTCAACAAATATCACATTAAAGACCTGCATGTTTTTCAGTTGGTGTGATTTTGGATGAGAAAAACCACGTGCAAAAGCGTTCTTTTATCTTGCTGGCTGACACTGCACTACTGTTCCACAGAGCTCTTAGAGGTGTGAGTCTTGTTGAAGAGAATACAGAACACAACATCTTTGTTCATATTCCTTTCTTGTAACTACCCTGGGGACTTTAAAATGCCATCAAGATGCCAGGGGCAAGGACTGGTTATCAAACTCATCTGAGATGTCCATGCATTTGTTCTTATCCCAGGGCGAATGGCAGGTGATACAAATTATTCCAGAATCCCTTCATTTGACACCTCCTGCAACAAAATAAATGAGTTCCTACATCCCAGGGGCTGTAAACATGCACTGTAACCACACAGCTAAACTGGGCAAGGTTGGAAATATCTCCAGCTGAGCACATTACCTGCTGCTTCATTTGTCAATGCAGAGAAATGGGAGTTTTTAGGACACAAGTCACCTGTCTTGTTTTAAAGGTCTATTTAGGGTAAGATTAATAATACCAAGCAAGCAGCAATTCCTTCCCATTATCTACGGAGAGAAATAAGGCACTGTGGTCATCTGGCTCTGTGAATCTCACTCACTGTCACTTTTTAAATCATCTTAATTGTGTGTCTGACATTTAAGCTTGCCAGGAAAGAGGAGAAAAAGAGGTGTCATACAGTGCCTATGTTAGGAGTTAATACCCAGCAATGTCCGGGTAGACAATCCAAGTGGTTTCTTTATCAAAGTTAGTGTTCTACATCTGTTTTTTTTTTTTTTTTTAAATACAGCTATGTGGTATAATCAACAGAGATTTCAGGGTACTGAGTTGATATTTCCTATCATTCTGGTTGAAAAAAATGTCAGAGAGGTCACGTCCCAGAGGACACATCTCACAAATGAAGAACAAGCTAAATGACAGAACTTGGAAGTGTCCTCCAGTAAAGTATCATTATTATATAGGATATTTGTGGAAGTTTTCAGGAATTTCTGCTGGTCCTGATGCTGTTGAAGATGTCCTGCCATTTTCTGGGTGTAGCTAAAATGATGTCTGACAATAAGGACAGATGAAGGCAGGACAGCAGTGGCCAGGCTTGTCCTTTTGGTGCTTGTCACAGAAGGCCATCCCTGGGCCTCTGCTCTACCATCAAATCTCAGACACACTGGCCACACATTCATCTGAGGTGGGGATGTGGAGAGGACATTTGGCTCATTTCCTTCAGCCTTTCCCAAAAGTGGATCCCATGAATGCAGTCCAAACCAAGTAGGACCCTTTCTAGAGTGTCACGGAGTTCAGGCTGGTTCCCTGATGGAAACAGCCAATATCTGGTCTAGCAGTGCTGGTTTCTTTTTTAACAAAAGAAAATTTTGCATCACAGATAGAAAACATATTTGGGTCTTCACTTCTCCAAGAAAAAACAAGATTGATCCAGCACCCCAATAAAGTGCTTCTTAGGTAATAAATGTTAACAACTGAATTTTAACAGCCAAAATACACTGTCTTCTGAGGAACACTCTTACCATGTCCATCCTATTACCTGGTGTCCATAGACCTTAGAAAAAGATGAGATTCAGGTCAGTTCTTCAAAACTTGTTCCTGGGCCTGACCTGGTACCCTCAGGAAATAGAAATCTTCCAAAGGATCCTGCTGGTCCTTCTGCCAGTGAGTGGAGAAGTCTCCCAACCCTTTCTGGCAGACAACCTTTTAAATTCAGTCCAGTTCTAGTTATTCCTTTCAAGTGAAGCTGATTTAAATATCCAATTAGTCACAGTGGCAGTGGAGTACAGAGGGAAAAAGAAGTTGTGACAAGGCTTTGGTTGAAGCTCAGAGTGCCTGGGGAGCAGGGAGTTCAAGTTTGTGGCAAGCTTTCCTTGTGGGATAAATTGGAATTTGACTGACCTTAAGCTCAGGCTGAACAGGCTGAATTACTGACCTGGAATATTTTGTATACTCTATGTTCTGTAGTCTGTCTCTGTGTCAGATGCCAGGTAATAAACTATTTCTTGCTTCTGTTAAGTAGCTGCTACAAGAAGGTGGTGAAGTAATTTAGAGTAGCCATGAAAAAGGAGGGACTAGTTGGACAGTCCAATGTTAAAGGGAAAGATAAAATCATCTGCTGTGCTTGTGGGAACAAACCAGTTTGGGTTAGTACTCAGGAGTGTTTGCAGGCAGCATGTTTGAAATCTGTAAACAGAATTATTCCCCGAGGAAAAGCCACTCTGATGGCTCTGTTCCCCTGTGCAAGCAACCAAGATGCACAGCAGCCACCCAACACATCCTGAACTTTGAATGCCTGTCTTCAAACCTACAAAATTAATGTTTGTAAAGCAAGTACAGACTGAGAATCACTCACAGAACTGACAAACATGTTCATTTTCTGGACTGCTGCACAAAGCAAACATGGTACGAATATCAGGACAAACTAGGGTTTATTTAAAACCAAGAGTGAATATTTGCTGAACATCTTTTGAATATTTGTAGTTTAAAGGACCAAAAATAAAAAGCATACACACTCAATCTGCTCTGCTGTTCAGAAATTCTTCATAATAACAAATCTACTGTATTTTTGGTATTGCTAAAGAGCTTGATTTACACTAAAGTCAATCATATCTGAAATAAAATGTTCTAACCTTTGGCTTATGCATCATTCCTTCATGGCAATAAAGGTTTTCTCAGCATAGCAATCTCGGCTTTCACACTACTCCCAAAGCACTTCACAGTTCAGGCTTGTCAACTGCTGACACCGAGGCAGCAAAATGCTACTGCTGTGGGTGGGTGTGGAATCCGAGCCAGCTGCCTCTCCCACATCCACTTCTTAAAATGATGAGCAGGGAGGAAAACAGCCCTGGCAGGGTCAGAGAACCTACAGATCCATGCAGCCCCTCCATCCTTCCACAGCTGGTGAATGAGTGGGTTGGCTGTTGGGTTGTATCGACACCGGGGCTTTGTTGCAACTCTTGTTTTCAGAGGTCAGCACTGGGTTATGGAAGAGAATTACAAGTATCCTCTGAGCCCTGCCAGAAACACTGCAGTTCAACAAACACAAGATCTCCCAGGTTTCACATTGGTCCTCTAGGCCATGGCTGCACACACAGAATAGTTATATGGCCAGGAGCTGCAGCTTCTCTCTGATTGGATTTTTTTTCATGTGGCCTCTCGTGTGCTTTTATTATGGGTGAGCAAAGGCCTTTGGGTTCTTTGGTGCTGGTGAGTACCTTGGCATCACACCTCACGCCCCTTTGCACTGGTGCCATCCCAGAAACCATCAGCCTCATGAATCAGGGAACCTTGGAATCAATAAGGTTGGAAAAGACCATCGAGCCCTGCCACATTCACACACCTCTGGAACACTTCCAGGAATGGTGACTCCACCACTTCCCTGGGCAGCCCGTTCCAATGCCTCATCACTCTTCTGGTGAAGAAATTTTTTCTGATATCCAATCTAAACCTCCCCTGGTGCAACCTGAGGCCATTTCCTCTCATCCTGTCACCTGTTATCTGGGAGAAGAGACTGACCCCCCACCTGGATACAACCTCCCGTCAGGGACTTGTAGAGAACTGTAAGGTCCCTACTGAGCCTCCTTTTCTCCAGGCTGAGCCCTCCCAGTTCCCTCAGCTGCTCTTCATGAGACTTGTGTTCTAGTCCTTCCACCACTTTAAAAGCTGTATTATTTTACTGCCTTCATTCTGGATTTTTTTTTTTTTTTTTGCAGAAGTTTCTTCAACTTCTTTAACTTCAACTTCTTTAACTTTTTTAACTTCAGCAGAAAGTTCAGAGATGAGAGAGCCATGGATTGTGTACATGAATTACCTCTTGACTCCAGGAAAGAGGCAGTTTTCTGATACATTTCCATATCTATTTGAAGAACTCTGGTTTGTGCTGCAGCCTTTCTAATGTTTACATATGGGAGCAAATCGTGTCAGAACCCTCCTCATTTGGTAAATAACACCAGCAAATAAATTGGATTGAGAACTGGTCTGCAGAAGAGATTCCTCTGAGACACACTAACGTGATCCCAAGAAGGCTTGATCAAGAAATTCCTGGCAATTTAATTTTTCCATTCGAAACTATCAGCATTTTATGGAAATCGGAATAGCATTTCTACAGGGCTGTAATGTCTGGTCAAGGGAGGGTCTGGAGCAATGGTTCACTGTTTATTCCAGGAGCTTTGGGACTGCAATTCAAATCTTTCTCCTGTCAGATCTAGACCAGGGACTTGCACTCAGTCTCCTGTGTCACCAAGGCGTGCTGGTGCTGATTTGTTCTTTAATCAGTCAACACTACCTAAGAACACTTTAGTATAATCATTCCTTTTTCTCCAATCCACTCACTGTTCTCTAGACATTGTCTGCTTAACTTTCTGCTTGTTTTCAGCCACCCAGTTTGCATGTTAGCTGAACAACAATAATAAAACAATTATCAGACATAAAAGAACAGCTGTACCACTGCCCAGGAGAGAGCATTGTGTGGGCATGTGTGTGTCTGAACAGCAATAGAGAAATGACAGCTCTTCTCCCAGTCAGTCACAGCTCTTGGAAATATGAAGACTGAATGTACAGGAAAAAACACCCTGATTTCATAAACACATTCACACAACAGAAAAAAAAAGCTCTCTGGGAGGAGGCAGAATCAGGTTGACACAGGTACTTTGACAGGAACCAGCCCTGTTGTCAGTATTATCACCACAGGACACCCTGGAGGGAAATTTGTCAGGAGACACACTGCAATAATCCTGCCTGACAACGGCCAGGTTTGATTAGCAGCCACTCTGGCCTGTCCAGCGAGCCCAAAATTGCCAACTCTTTAAACTGCATAATGTTCCTGCTTCTCTGAATGTAAGGAAACCACAGTATGAGGGGAGCTGGGAGTTGCACCTCCTCAGGGACTGCTGTGAGCAAGTTTTTACCCCCAGAAAGGAATGTGGGTCAGGAGGAAACCCTCATGGTTGCCCAGAGAAGCTGCGGCTGCCCCATCCCTGGAAGTGCCCAAGGCCAGGTTGGACAGGGCTTGGAGCATCCAGGGCTAGTGGAAGGTGTCCCTGACCATGGCAGAGGAATTGGAACTACATTATCTTTTAGGCCCCTTCCAACCAAAACCTTTCTGTGATTCTGTGATTAATAATAGCCAAATAAAACCAGCTGACAGGTGACCTTACACAGTGACTGCCATAAAGCATCACACACAGGAACCCCTCCCTGTTCAGCAGGCTCCAGTGGCTTGCAGGAAAAAACAACTGCTTGTTCTTCAATTAAACCTAGCTCTTTGGAGCATAACAGCTCATTACCCAGAAAAGACTATTTACTGCTAATTGTGCCTTTCAGGTTTGTAAACACGGCTCTTTGCAACATAAGGATATCTCATCTTTTATCCTCTTCTAAAGAGGACGCAAAAAACGACCACAACCAGTGCAAACAGGCTGACTTGACTCTGCAATGTCATATGTTATCTGGCACAAACTGCTGGTGAGCAAGTTAAAAGACTGTGTGTTAATTCCTGAAGTGATTTAATGGGAATTTCAGGGAGCGGAGAAAGGGGAGAAGAGAAAGGAGGTAAGAGCTGTTGGACCAGGGCAATTTACAAGGAGAAACAGGGTAATGAATCACCCTTTTAAAGGTATTTGTTCGCTCTTGATGAATGTGTTGCAATTCCTTTGTGCTCCCTCTCCCTGTATTGCCCCGATCAAGTTATACTTGACCTTCTTTGTCTTTTTAAAGGCAACATTGACTTTGTTTCTATTTTTATTGATCCATATAATCCCTTCATGGACTCGTTGACATTAATATCCCCAGGGGACTGTCTCCACTCCAAGTCAGTGAGCTGCTTTGCTCTCCTTTTCCCATCTGTACACAGCAATGGCATTAATACTGACAATTAATTCAATAATCCGCTGGATTGAGGAACGCCTTTCCAAGAATCTTGTGTGAAGTGTCTTGTAAAAACATCAGGCTTGCTTAGGCTTTCAAACTGAGCATTCAGAGCTGACAGTAAGCTTTGTGGTTTAGCAAGTATAAACAAGTACGCAGATGTAATCTGCCCAATTTAGAGCTGAAGGACTGTTATGAAACTATGAAAGAAACGAGGAATATACCACATGTTTGGGTTTTTTCAATCCGTAGGATTGGGAAGATAATTCAGTTTAAAAGGTCAGCCTCCTGGTACAGGGCATAACTCAGCGACAAAGGGATGGATCCAAGGTTGGGGTAAGTGTTGGGACATGGAGATTATTCACATTTCTCATGCTGATTTGGGCACCAGTTGCTGACCAGTAGGAAACGCTGAAGAAAACACAGCAGGAATGCTTTCTCCTACTGATGCAGTCACTTCTGGCTGTGGTTAAATACTGTCACAAAAATAGGGTTCAGAGCCCAGAGGATCCCTGGGGATGGGTGTCTGAATTTCACTGGCAAGGGGAGGCACAGGAACATATCTTTGGACAGTTTCTAAAATTTGCATTAAATATTGATGGGAAAAAAAAATAATCCACTGACTTCAAGGTCTTTTAAGGTTTCCACCCCAGGCTCTGCACAATGATCAGTTTGCTGGGTAATTGAAGCAACATCTGGGGCACAGCTGTATGCTTGAACCATCCTGACTGTTCTCTGCTGTGAGAACTCATCCCTTGTCTTTGTGCTCTTTCCTGATGTTCAGATGAAAACAACCTGCCTTTACTCCTGGTAAAGCCAATGCAAATGGTGCAATTTGTCTGCCCCTTTTTTTTTTTTTTTTGTGCTGCTGCCACCACAGCACTGAAACATCCTCTGTATAAAACCAGCAGCAATTACAAAATCTGACTTTGACTTGAGCTGGAAAGGAATTGTGATGCCCTGGATGTGCTGTTGTACACACTATTTCAGTATCTTCAGCTTCCTCTACTTAGAATTTACCTTGAGTTACTCCTGGGTGAAGGAGGACAGATTTAGACCCTTTAAAGCTGCCTGTCTAAAAATAAGCTGACTAAAGCACTCACCATGAGGGTCCTGCAGCTGCTGGGATTTCAAGGAAGAATTTGAAAGTTTGGCTCCACCTTCAGGGTCAAAAGCCTCGTGCTGACACAATGGGAAATGCACTGGTGAGGGAGTATCCTATGGCAGGGACAGTGGGCAGCATTCCCAAACGCTCCCTGCTATTTTTAAAGGAGGGTTGTCTCATGAAACATATGACTTAGTGCTGCAGTTCCAAACAGGAAGTGTGAATGTGTGTTCTCTTGGCTGGGTAAGGAGAAAGGTTGTATTAATTGTTGGGTTTGTGGGTGAAATGGAGAGACAGTGGAGTGGACACGGCACACCAGGCTGGAAAGGGTTGTTGGGGCAGAAGGGCAGCATCAAGTCAGTGCACAAATATCCTGGAGGAACAAAACACCCCTAGATCTCCTCGAGGTTTTTTTCATGGCTGTTATAAATCCATTACAAACCCTGAAAACCTGATCCAAGAAGCTTTCTGCCCCTCCCTGGCTGGCACACTGCAGAAAGCCATCAGTGACTCACAATTTACTGCATAAATTCTTTGATAATTCTGTGCTGCCCACCACAATGGAAGAGCACATTAATTTCATGCCACACCACAGCTCAGCCCTGACAACTCACACCTTTCACTATGAGCATCCTACTAGTTCACACTTGACTTATTTCTAGAGACTCTGTAACAAAGCCATTGGAAAGGAACTTAGAGCGCCAAACCCATGGAACCCTCACGGGTTTTTTCTGCCCTAGCTGTTAATAGAGAGGGTCCTGAACACTTGGTGCGAAGAAATCGGATAATGCCTGTAAGTACAGGGAGAAACTTGCAAATAAGCATCTTCAATCTCTGCCTTTCAGAGGACTTTTCATGATTTCTAAAAGAGTAGCATTGGCAGGAGCAATTTTAAAAGTCACTTCTGACCAGAAATTGCCCAAGAAGCAGAGAGTGTGTAAAGCTTGGCTAAGGGCTGGCTTAGCTTGCTTTTTTAATAATAATAATAGTTCTTGGATAACTTCTCATTAGATCTTAGTAATTACAGTCAAGATCAGTTAACCCTAATACTTAAGACTTGGCATTGGACTGGAGGTTTTTGCTTTATTTAGTTGTTTGGGTTTTTTTTTCATTTGCTTGTTATTTTGGAAGTCTTTTTAAAAGCCTTTTTAAGGCTCTCCAGCAATAAATGCAAACTCTGCTTTATGATGCACGGTGGAAGAAGGAGGGAAAAACTCAACCTACCTTTTCCTTTTTTTGGAGTTGGTTCATTACCTGCTGGGTACTCAGTAACCTCCACTGTGATCAGTGTTTCAGAGGCGTGATAGCTGTATCCAGGCAGAAGTCCTGGTCCCATACGGCATCTTCTGCAGCAGCAAAGATGGTTTGTGCTCTCTCACTTTTCACTTCCACCTTCACATCAGTTCACTTGCACCTCACTGAGCTGTTACAACTCTGTGAGCCAAACTGGAAACCGGATCACTTGGGTGAGAAAAAAAGCCAATCAACACAGGTAAACATTTTTGCTGCTTGTTTCTACTACTCTACGTTTCCAAAACGCCAGCTAAAAGCTCCTCAGGTGCACTGTTTTCAGGAGGCTGATGTAAATGTTGGGGATTTTTTACTGTAAACTCTTAAATGCTTTGGTATTTAATTTGGAAAATACTACTGCCATGGGTCAGGCTGATTTGACAAATATTCTTCAGCTCCATCATCAGCTCAGCCTTTGAAGGAAAAAAGAAATTAGAGACCACAAGCTCTTCTTCCAGTAAGTGCCAAGCAATTCAAGTTTCATTCATCGTGTTGCAGAACTAAACAGCGGCTTTGTGGGATAAAAGAATTACAGTTCCCCCTCAAACTCAGTTCTTGCATTTGCTGTGGATGTAAGGATGTCCAAACCTGATCAACCTGAGCTCATTCAGGTAGTGACTCTTGGCTGAGGCAAGAGAGGGGAAAAAAACCATGCCTGTTAATGAATAGTTATGTATTTAGCTTCTCTTATGACCTACTGGTAGAGTAATACTTGGCTTAAACACCTGAAGTTTATCAGTTTCACTTGTAACACAGGTAGAAAAGTCCTTTATAGGGAAGGTTCTAACTAATCATTGAATATATGCTGCTCCTCCTCACACTGTTCCACAGTTTTCTTGCCACTGCTACCCAATGGCACAAGATAATTTTTGTTTCCCTTCATTTAAAGGTTTCTCTCCCCACAGATGAGGTTTTGTGTGTGGTGGGATTGGTCACCTCAGGGCTTTGGAACTCTGAGCTGCTGATTAAGCCACATCTCAATGAAAAACTGCTCCCCATTTTGGGGGGGGTGGGGGGGTGGCAGTCTTTGTGAAGAGCTGTTGTGGTTCCAGGTCGTAGTAGACAGCTGTCGTGGAACACCATGAGCTGTAAAATGTCTTTGTCAGGGAGCAGCTGCCATTGTTGCTCCCTGCCATGCAGGGAGCTGGGAACTAAGGGTGATAAACCAGACAGCAGGACCGGGACTTCACTGGCCAAGATCCTGCCTTAGCACCTCAAAAGTGAGGCAAATCCAGGGATAGTCCAACCAACAGTCCAAAACTCCAGGCAAGTTCATACTGATGAGGTAAGTCCAAGATTAAGCCAGGAAGTCGAGGTTAGGATCAGGTCTAGCAATAATAACCTGTCAGACATATAGTCCTGTGCTTGCCTCGCTGGTCCATGGTGACAAGGTTGGTTCATGGTGACAAGGCTGGTGGTCCATGGTGACAAGGTAGGTCCAAGATCAGGCTGGGAGGTGTCAGAGTCTAAATCAATGATATCCATGTCCAAACACTGACAGAGGACCAATATTCCTACATCAAAACTCAGGCCCAGGCTGAAGGACCAGGACTGAACTCAAACAGAGCCCATGAGCACGGGGTGCTCACAGAAGCTTCAGGAGAGGATGGTCAGGGTTTATAAAGCCCATCAGTGCCCTCAGGACCCTGCAGCCTGTTTCTGTTCCACTGATTGTAAAGAGAACAAGAGACAGCCAGCTCAGACACCTGCAGCTGATCAGGTAGATCTCACATCAGGTCTAACATCAGTGTTTCACTCGGTCTGTCTTGATTTCTAGTGGAGCACAGCCTAAAAGGAAGCCCTTCTTCAGAGGAAACTTGTCATCCCAGTTAGAAACAGGGCGATTTTGAAAACTGGAATATAAGTTTTTTGGTAGTTTAGTTTCCATAGGAGGACTACACTGGTTTCTGCCCACAGAAGACAGTAAGTGAACAAGGCAATCCCTCCTCAGGATCTTTTAAGATCAGGTTGCTCTTGCCTGAAGGGCAGGAAGAAAGTTGAGGTCTGCAAAATCCAACCTGATGCTGCTGAAATCCTAAAACTAAAGAGTCAAGCTAGAGACTCTCTCCCTGGAAAGCACAACAGGCATGATTTAGGAAGGTGGTATGAAGCCTTCTCGCATAGTTTGACTTCTAAGTCTCAGCTGGTCCAGATTTTCTTATTGTACTTTGTCCTTTGTGATGATTGCCACCTTTTCCTTCTGGTGAGCCTCAGTAATCCATGCATTTACTACCTTTAGGTGATGCCACAGTGACTGACTCGTTGTCATCTGGACACCAGTTAGTAAAGGACACAGACATGGTTTTGTATTCCCCAGGGCTCTGTCATTTCTGTGGTTCCCCAACCAATCTCTGTAAAATCCCAGGATAAACTCCCGTGTGCCACTGATACCTGTGGGATAATTTGCTCCAGAAGTTCAAGATTTTCTTCAGGAAAGATCCCAGCACCTCAGTCTCGGAGGAGATCTTTTCCATTTTGAACTTCTCCCACACTTTCTCTCACTGCCACAAAACAAAATAACCGAGCCAAAAAAACCACTTGTAGCCTTAAATGCACTCTGAATCCCAGAAAGGAGAAATGCCAGAGAATCTGCACAGTCCTGCTGTTGTTCTCGATCCTGTATGGAAAGCAATAACATATTTTTGTGAGAGCTGACAGCATCTGTCCCCGGAGCAGATAGATTATGGATTTGTCTCCTGGGAAATATCTACGTTCTGCCATGGGCTGCCAAGGCTCAGATATTCAGTCTGGTCTCAACCAAGCTAATTCTGGACATGGAAACAGTATAGTTGTGTTAGTATGTTCCACTCAGATGAATTAGCCTTTGTAGCTGACCCATTGTTGCTCCCTTCCGAGAGGGATATGGCCTGGGACACGATGAGTTTTCCATGACTGTCATCCTGAGCTTCCCACAGAAAGGAGAGCACACCCTGCTTTAGGAGACAACAATGGGACACCCATGTGTCAAGCAAACTAGTCTCAGAAGAAGTAAATTATGCCAAATCACTCAGTGGTTAATCACGGATTCTTGCTTCACTGCTAGAATTAACCTAAATTTATGCTGGTTATTGCACTGGACTGAGCCCATCCCTGCTAAACTGAAGGTGTTTGTGTCCCTGAAGATCTTTGTGCAGACATCCAGATTCCCAAGGTCAGATGGCATGCCTTTGTATTTAAAAACCCTTCAAAATTTTTTCTTCTATGAATTTTCCCTGATATTTCAATACCTACTCCAATTCTCCTTATTAATTCTATATATTTCTTTGTTTTCTACATTTTCCTTTCTCTTTCTGGGAGTGTCTAATTATGAGGAAAATATACTTTTTTACATGTTCTCTCCAGTTTAACAGGGAAAGAGAATCTGAATTGTCTTCCCCTTTTCTTAGATAAAGACTTAGATAAGGACTTAGATAAGGACTCTTAGATAAGGACTCTTAGATAAGGACTCTTGCCACAGCTACGCACTGAAGCATCCCTGAGTGGGAGCAGGAAAATATGTGGAATTTTAGGCCATTTCTAGGTTCCTGAGCACAAACACGATACTTCTAAGTCAGTTTTATTTTTGACCCTGACTGTAGGTACTGAGTTGCAGGTAAGGGGTTGTCTCATCCAGGGAACTCAGCACAGGCTGAGCAGGTCCTGCCACGCAGCCAGACCTAGAGATGCACATTAAATGTGAAAATCCATGGCAATTACACAGCAGTGCACTTAAGGATAAAATCCATATGTGAAAATGACTTGGAGGGATACGGACTCAAAAGCACAGTTTAAGGAGTAAATATGGTCATTGTCATTAAGACTATTTTTCTTTTTTCTTTTCTGCTTCTTTCTGACCCTTTCTTCCCACCACAACTTCATAGTACCTGTTTCCACCCAGTTTAATAATGCTTGAAGGACTTTAACCTTCCACTTCTGATTAAACACTTGGGAAACACACAGTTTAATTAAAACCAGAGAGGGAAATAGATTTTCTTTTCTGCTTGTAATTGTGACAAGGGAACACAAAATTGAATTTTAAATGGATAATAGAAAAACAAAATTCCCCATGAAATTAAATCAACAATAACACTGAATGCTGTTTGTTTGAGGGCTTTAAAAATGTTCCATTATGAAATTCCCATCCCTGGAAGTGCTCAAGGCAAGGTTGGACAGGGCTTGGAGCAACCTGGGATAGTGGGAGGTGTCCCTGCCCATGGCAGGGGGTTGAAAAGATATGATCTTTGAGGTCCCTTCCAACCCAAACCATTCTGTGATTCTGTGCTTTCTCCTCTCTTTTCTTCATGGGCAAAGTAAAACCAAAAGCTGGTTTAAAATGACAATCAAACCCTGCTGCTCCTGGAAGACTGACAGGAGAATATTTCCATGGATGTGTTCAATTCTGATTTCTCAGTGCGGTGTTTTATCAAACTTGACATATTTCCATGATACAATTTTCTCCTGACAGGTTGACATTTCCCCATGGGAAACTCCATAGGAGTGTTTCTGATGGGCTGTTTCAGATGATCTGCAGTTCTTAAAGTAAAGGCACGACTTGTGGGATGCTGGAAAGAGTTATAATAATTCCAGGGGAAGGGGGGGAAGAAATCACTGCATTTTTTGATCTGTCCTTATTGAAATGATAAACAAATACCAGGGCTTTATGCAGCAGGTGACCTGATGCCACTTCATCATCAGAACACAGGCACTGTAGAAAATCTCTAATGTGAGACTTAATGTCTTGACTCTTAATGAGCATTCCCCTACTAATCATTTAAGTCTCCAGATTTAAGCTTAGAAGCTGAGCAGATTGAATTTACTATTGGTGTAAAATGAACTCACAGAAAGGCATTTATTCCTTGAAAACAAGTGAGCAGGATTGGGACCCAGCTTTTAAGCAGAGATTCCCCACTGAGACTGATGAGAGTTCCTGCCTTTTGCATGCAGTGAGGGTCAGATTTGGCTCAGTAGTTCGAGCTTTTTAGAAGTCTGAAGATATATTCTCACTGGAACTGGTGTGAAAGCAGAATAATTCCAGCACAGCTGACTTGCTCCAGAAACAGCACATCATCTCTTTTCTGCTTCAGATGATGTTCACACAAAGGTCTGTGTTTTTTCATAATTAAAAAGCAAGCAAACAAACAAACAAACCCAAGCTGATGCTCTTTTTTTGTCCTCTAAAAATGACTGTTTGTTTATGTTATTTCTTGTACTGACAACCTGTCTTCAGCCATTGAACTTTTTACTTAAACACATGAACCTGGGAGTCATTATGTCCTCAATTATGAGACAACTAGAATTATTGATCTTAGACCTAGATCCATCAGAGAAGGACAAGGCAGGCTTAGCCAGTGGACTACAAATGGCCATGGCAAATACAAAACCAAGCACATATTTGCTATATCACCCTTTTTGTCCTTCCACAACAGCATTCTTTGAATTTTAAATGGACTACATTGCAAAGACCATGTCTGAAAGATTTGGAGCCTGAAGGGTTTGTTGTCTGAAGTAAGTGGAGAAGGTGACCAAAGATTGTTTTTTTACTGTATCTTATCGTTGAAGAACTAAGAGTTGTTTAATAAAACCACCAAGGATCAGTTTCAAAAACAGTGCATGAATTGTGAAACTGCTGTGCTCTCACAGACCTGTCTAGAAGTGAGGGATATCTGCATTTTCTGCTCATTGCAGTCATTTTTTTTTTTTTTCATAATCCTTTATGCCTTGTCTCATCTGAGGAACAAGATAGATAATTTCAGATTACAGAGAGTGTGTTTTCACATGAGTGGCTTTGGTGCAGTTGAGATGAGTGGAGCAGATGCACTTGAGGGATGAATCTGAGCTATAACTGTTGACTCAACACATTTATCCCTATCCATTTTCCATTGCTGTGTTTCCTCAAGCTCTTGGAAAGTTTATCAACATGTTTCTCGTTGAAGTTTCCACTTACTTAAATCACCATTGCCTGTTGCTATATGAAATTAATCCAAAGCCTGCAGACCTATTCACCTGACTGCAGACCTATTAATAACATTCTTTGCATGCTTCAGTAATCACAGACAAGCCACACATCCAATAAGTGCTTCTGAACTACTGTCAAGCTCCTTTTTAAACCTCATTAAGATTGGATTACTTGGTCACATTAATCCTGGTGGCCTCATGCCAGTGGTCTTGACTCACACTAGTTATTGTAACACATTGGCCATAAGAATACAGGAAATGTCAAATTCGAGGCTGAGGTTGAAAGAAAAAGAATCATACAATGGTTTGGGTTGGAAGGGAATTTTTAAAGGTCATCTAGTCCAGCACTGCAATGAGCAGGGACATCTTCAACCACATCAGGTTGCCCAGTGCCCCATCCAACCTGACCTTGAATATTTCCAGGGATGGAACATCTGGGCCAGTGTTTTGCCACCCCCCATCATAAAATACTTCTTTATTATATCTAATCTCAATCAACCCTCCTTTGGTTTAAAGCTGTTACCCTTTGTCCTATCACTCTATGCCCTTGTGAAAATTCCCTCTCCAGCTCTTTTATAGCCCCTTTAAGCACTGGGAGGTGGTCAAACATCTTCCTGGGGCCTTCTCTTTTCCAGTCTGAAAGAAAAGCAAGAAGTTGTCCACATGGCTCTTTTTGTTTCACAGGACTGTCCATAGGTCAGATGAAGAAAGGAGAGAGCATCCTATGCTTTCAGCATTAAATTAAATTATTATGGAGTTGAGGCACTTAGAATTGTCATTAGTTCACTTCCAAAAAATTTAGTAACTGCTGCACCCCCCCCCCCCAAATCCAGTGGGGGGGGGGAGCTTCCTGCAAGCCATCCCAGCACAAAAATATTGTTTGCTGATATAAACACCACACATTTCATGCTTTGCAAACTGATGTTGCATTTTATGGTAACAACATAAGCGTTCTGGCTCTTTCCAGCTCTGTGCTAAGGGAAAGCAAAGAAGAAAATACTTAAAACACAACATGTCAGCAGTGGAGAACAAGTGAGATCTGAATTCCTGGCTCTCATGCTCTTGCCTAAGCCATTAAACCAAGGTGGTCTTTCCTTCATTTTATGTTTGGTTTGGTTTTGTTGTTGTTTTTATTTGGTTGGTTGTTTTTATTTTTTTTTTTTGTTGTTGTTGTTTTTTTGTTGTTTTTTTTTTCTGAATCCAAGAATCAAAATATCTGACACTTTGTTAGTTTGTGATTAATGATGAGAACTACAAGTACTGGGAACCATCACAGAGAAAGTCTTGCTGTATAGAAAGACTGAGGTTGGAGGAGGCTGAACATCAACACAGAAAGACTGACGTAGTGTGAGAATGCAGATTATTATAACCTAATGCTTGGAAAATTTGATACAATCTACCACTGGCACTTTGACAATCTCCCATCACATTAGATCATTAGAATCACAGAGTCACTCAGGTTAGAAAAGACCTATAAGACCTTCAAGTCCAACCATTAACCCAGCACTGCCGAGTCTCAGGCTTGGCACGGTGAGTCTCCTTTTCTGAACAGAGGAAGGAGAAATGGGCAATCCTAAACAATCCTCTGAGTCCCCTTGGATATCAGCAAGGAGACACACCGTGAAAAATGAGCCCTTCTTGAAGACAGCACCAGAGGGGAGAGGCACTGCTGGGATGGTTCATCTGCTGCACTCCCCTCCTCAGCGGCAGATTAACAAAATGCAGATGTCAGGAGCATTCAAAGTTGCCTTTTCTCGATTTTAAGCTTTACTTGTGTGACCTACAGTCTTGTCCTGTAGAGGACCTGCCCACTGGGCTCACTGGGCTAAAGCCTGCTGTCTGTTTTAATCCTGATTGCTGCTTGAAGTAGCTGAACATGATTCCTTTGGGCAGCAGGGTCAAGGGATCAGTGGTTTTTCGTTTCCCTCAGCTGCAGAAGTCACTTCCATGGCAGGTATGGTCCCATGCCAGAAAAGGGGATAAATCTTCCAAAGCAGGCAGTGCTCTGTGGAGACTCAGCTGTGGGAAACTCCCCGTGCCACAAATGCCTTTTCCTTTCCTTCAGTAGAAGTATTTTTGTCTGTGTTTCACTCTACATGAGCTCTGTTTGTCTCCTCCATGATTTTACTCACGAGCCAGACTGAACTGTTGACTCTCTCTGCTTTCTCCTGCCTCCAATTTGGTTGATACCATCCTTGGGAGGGAGATGTGTGGAAGGCAAGTCCAGGTATTTGAGGAAGCACATCTGCGCTGCATCCTGATCCTGGTGTAAATCACACAGGTAAGAGCTTAACCTGGCAATGGCCACAATCTGTGTGATAACTGCCCTTCACCTCTTGCCCCCCTCGGGAGTTTTACAAAGATTTTTCCCAAAGGAAAGTGTAAAATAAATGTAAAATAAATGGCAGTGAAATACAGAATCATAGAAAAACTCAGATTAGAAGAAACCTCTCAAGGTGTAGAGTCAGTCTAACTGCTGCTCCAAGCAGGGCTGACTTCAAAGTCAGGCTCAGGGACTTTTCCCGTGGAAAAATAAAAAAAAAAAAAATTCCACAGAAAATCCCCAAACTTATTTTATAACGACATTAGTTCCCTGTGGCACTGATAGGAACCCTTTGATTCTCTTTTTTTCCTAAAAATTGTAGAATACATTGGAGTTCTTCCCAATTTGGATCAGGAGGGATGTGGTAGCATGGTAAGAGGCAGTGTTGGTTTCATTCATTGCTGCTGGTTCCTTCTGCCTCCAAATGGGGGAATTTCAAGATTTAGAATTTTTACGAAATACTGAAAGAGTCTGAATTCTTGTGGAGCACCTGCACATGTACCCAAATTTCAATTCAAGCCTTTTAAGGTGTGATGAGATTTTTGCAGTCCAGCTGCATTTCGTCATCACGCCTATTCTGATTCCCAGGCTGGTGTGCAGGCACCACTGTGTTTGGGATGTGACTTTTATCTGTGTGTCTCCCCAGCATCCTGAATGTTTTTGTGTGGATTTAAAGGAAGGTCTGTGGGGTCTGTCTGCCATTCAGCCACTAACATTGACAGCTGCAGGTGCCTGGGGAATATTATTCTGTCCATCCTTAGATGCTTCACCCAGTTGTTTCTAAGATTACAAATGAGACTGAATAAAACCTTTGTTAAGTCTGTCAAACACCTTCTTTACCTGTTCTTGGAGCTGAAGGAAGTTGAACCATTTTAGACAGAAAATTTTAGTCTTTCACAGACTAGAACTTGGGTTTTTTGTGGTTTGACTTTTTTTTTTTTATCTGGGAAGAAACTCAAGATTCAGTCAAGTAGTCCCATCAGCCTTTCTAGAAAGAGAGTGTCTGGCTTGCTTTCCACCTAAAAAAAGAATGCAAGACAAAAATTAGACACCCTTAAGCATTTCAACTACAGGTGCCTTTAGTTTAATCTCTCTCTCCTTCTGTTTTCATTAGAGTGTAAACTGCCTTAGCACTAATAATAATAATCTCTCCCTTTCCTTTTCATTGCTCAGGATGTAAAGCAGCATTTATTGATAAACAGCCAATACCCGGAAAACTCAATTTCTGAGCAAAAGAAAATTGTTTATCACCAAATCTCTGATAAATAAACACAAAATGATGCATCCCTTTCCTGCTACCATAACTCACAAAAATGCTGCTGTGCAAAGGGTTGTTTTCAGCTGACACAGCGACCCAGGGGTGGGCTGGATTACACAATCAGAAGAGTAGATGGATGAAAAGAGGGTTACGAAATGCAGAATGGTGAAAAACCAGCATAAAAAAAAATTTTCCTAGAGAGCTAAAAAGAAATCCCTGTAAGTTCTTGGATGGTTTCACGTCCGCTAAGATGAAATGAAGTGGTGGAATTTTAGAGGAATTTTATGAGATGTTTGCCTGGGTAATCTACAGGCTGAGTCCACCCACTTTGCCACCTTTTCTGCGGTGTCCATGGAAACACTGGGGTACAGCTAGAAATGAATTATGATGAACCGAAAAAGCCAAACTGTTTTTATCGATAATGTGCACAGTTTTATCCTTCGGAGCCTGGAAAAGGTTGAACCATCCCCAACCTAAGGTAGCACGAGCAAGGGCAGCGTTTCTTCGTAAAATAATCTGTGAGATAAAAACAACTGGTGCAAAAATACCGCCCTGGAAAGGGATTTTGACTGATAGTCAGGAGGGCTAAAAGAAATGGAGACAAGCAATCTTGGCTGAGCCACAGCAGGCCTCCGGCACGCATTTTAATCAGGCACTGCCTGAGTGCGTGGAGCATCGCTCTGCAGAACTTCAGACTCTGAAACCGCTGTGGCTGATTGCTGCAATGTTTAGGGGCATATTAACATGAATGACTAAAAGGTCCTGGAGCTCTCCTGCCTCTAAGAGCCCTCCTGCACAACAAGGCAGCACGTGCAGCTTTGATTCACGTTCTGGGAGGCAGATGTGCACGGCGGGGAAGTGTTGCCAAAGGCGGCGCTAATTAATTGCTGCGAACAAGAGGAGCTCCAGAAATCGAACGCTCTCATGCCTAAAGCTGATGCCTCTTAAGTGAGGACTGAAGGGTGTTGGACCAGATCTTCAGCCACTGTCATAATACTGTGGCCATGAAGGACAGTGAAGTATGTGGCAAGTTATAACACTTGCAGGGTAATTTTTTTCTCTCATTAAAGACTGGATGGGATTCATGTCACCGAATTCCAGCTATCTCCAACGCAACTGTTCCCCTCTGAACTCACTGCTCTCAGCTTCTCTCCCAGTCAAGGGAAGGAACAGACAGAACTGGGATTTGAGTCAACAGATGGACCATAGACACCGAGTTTAGGGTGATGTAAAGTGAAGCTGGGCTTCTTTGACTGGATTGGCTTTACATCCACTGGCTGTAAAGGGAGAGTGGAGAAACCAGATCATTTGTAGGCACATTACAATAATGGTTTTTATTCAGCCCAATCCTACCTACGGTGGCAGTTTGTGAAGCCAGAAAATTTCCTAGAACCTCATTTTGTACATCCTTTTTTAAAAGTTTTGTGCCCGCACTGAACATCTTATGAATGCCTGTTACACAGAGACTGAAATACTACCAGGAAGCCCTGATTAGTATGCAGCCTGTCTGCCTGCACTTATTTCTATTTATCAACATAATTTCTAGACCTCCTGTTTACCACCTGGAATATTGTGCTGCTGCTGACTCCAGTAACTCACAATGCTGAGACAACTGAAGGGCAAGAAGTAAAAGAATAAAAAAGATGATATGCAAATCCCTTGTTTCTCTTTCCTAACAGAAGAGAAACAAGTTATTTGTTTAATTATCAGCTTCTTGGCAGTAAGATTTTTGCAGGTATTTTATATACCAATGGAAATATTGCAAGAGCAAACTCTGTGGTCACATTCAGTAACTTCAGGATAAGTTTTATAACTTTGTGTCCAATCTGAGAGCTCTATCTCATAGGGATACCTAATTCTAATTTAGTTAGAACATGTAACACTGGCACAGGTTGCCCAGAGAAGCTGTGGATGCCCCATCCCTGGAAGTGTCCAAGGCCAGGTTGGATGGGGCTGGGAGCAACTTGGGACAGTGGGAGGTGTCCCTGCCCATGGCAGGGGCTTGGAATGAGATGATCTTTAAGGTCCCTTCCAACCCAAACCATTCTGTGGGTCTGTGATATTTAGTTCACTGAATTAAGTCTGAAGTAACACGCAGATGCAGATACTTCCATATGGGTTCGAGGCACTAACTTTAGGCACTCAGCATGGAAAAAATGCAGCAAGCACAATCCAAAATAGAAGGCAGTTATTCCTGGGAAAAGAGTGATGCTTTTCTTCAGGGATGACACAGCACCATTAGGCTAGAGATGAAGCGAGATAAGCTATGCTGACAGCTGAATTCTAGGCAATGTAGAAAATCCCCATTTTATGCATTCTTACACTCTCTAAGGCTGGTTCTGCCATTGGTTCTCCAGTGTTACTTCACTGAAATCCACATGGTTACAGAGTGTAAAATTGGAGTATTATTGCTGTGACTGACAAATGAACATTTGTAAAACTGCTTCTGATTCATTTACCTGCCAACTGTTGAGTCAAGTTTTTGAGCCTCTCCACTAAAGCTGACAGTGTGAGGCAAGGATGTGAAGAAATATTATGAACCTTTCGTTTGTTTGCTGTGCTGTGAGCTCCCAGAAAAAGAGAAAAGAAGTGATTTCCAAACATTTCACTAGAAAAGGTAAGCAAGCAGTGTTGTCAAATGATGGCAAGAAATAAAACAAACATTGCATTGGCAAAAAAAAAAAAGCTTTTCCAAGGAAATTCCTGACATGCTAAGTGGTAGTTCCAAAGAAGGAAATCCTGCCAATGACTTGGCAGATCTGGGGCTGGAAATTGCTGACAACTCAGTACTAAAATAATTGAGACCTCAAAGAGTTCAGAGCAGCCTGTAAAGGGAAGGATCCTCACAAAACTTCATCTGGTGAAACTGCCCCTCAGCAGGGAAGTTTCAAAGGCAGTGATGAAGCTTGTCAGAAATGAGAGTGAGCCCCAAGAGATTTCCCTATTTGGCAGAAAAGTACTTTTTGAGTTTCAGTGGTTTCACTAGATCTCCACTAAGAGACTTTTACACTTATTTTTCTCAGTCCACAAGAGAAATCCTGTCCAGTAACTTATTTAAACTGCAGGACTTGATCGGGTATCTGAGCCTCAGTTCGGAATGAAACCTACTCTAGAATGTAAGATGACATTTCAAGCTAAAGATGAATAACTTACTTGAGCCCCAAAATCTGTTAATTGAATCAGAAAGGCCCAAGGAGGAAAGGAAAATGGGAGAGGAGAGGGGTGAGACTTACATGAATCTCTTTGCAAACCAGTAATTCTCTCATTTTTTGCTGTATATTCCTGAGAGTATTGCAATAAAAGTTCTTCTCATTGAGGCCTTAACAGTAACATATAAATGATTTCAAGCTAAAAGGCCTCGGGGTTTAGCCCTCATGCTGAGTAATTTCTTTTTCTTAAAGACTGCTGCTATAAAAAAACGACCCCTTGGAGAGTAAGCATTGTATGAAGACACTGTCTGTGAAGTAGGAAAACAAACATAAGGTTTAGGAAACAGCCCTTGAACTACATCCTGCAGAAGGCAATGTAACAGAAAATAGATGAGTCAGAATATATTTCTGATACAAGAGTGAAAGAGGGAGGCTCAATCATACATTTCTTTCTGCTATTTGAAAATCCAAGACTTATTTTCACAGAAGTAACTTGAAAGTTATCTGGAAATGATCAAGTCATACCAAGGATACACCAAAATGTCAGATCTACTCACAGGGTATCAGTGGGGCTTGAATTTCTGAAGCCAAATTAAGAGGCTCCTCCCATGACATATTTTCCTCCTCCAGAATTTTTAAGGTGAAACATCCCTTGATAATACACTTAACCATAGTTTAAAGTCCCACTGAAGTAATTGCAACCGTGGCAAAGGTTTGTAGAGGCTTCAGTGCTTAGATAAATATGAATTAACCAAAGCAAGTGTAATTAAGGATTTAATGACTTGGGATTGATTTCATCACTTCTGTAACCAGTAGTACCTCCTTCTCCTTCATGTGATCTGTACAAAAAGGAGTAACTTATTATTTCAGTAAGGCATAGGAATAACTTCTTGAAAACCAAGGAAGCTGTGGGAGGAAGAAACCTTGAGATATGAAATAGAACCATAGAATGGTTTGGCTTGGAAGGGACTTTAAAGCTCATCTAATGCCACCCCCCTGGCATGAGCAGAGACACCTTCCACTGGAGCAGTTTGATCCAAGAATCCCATCCAACCTGGCCTTGAATACTTCCAGGGATGGGGTATAATGCATTTGTAGTCGATACAGAGATGGTTGGATCACTAAGTCTGACTATTTTAGCCTCTTCCTGACAAGTCCAACCACTTTCCCATCACATATGATACAAACCAGCTGGGAGTGCATTTTTCAGCCAGGTTAACTTTTCACCCAGATAAAGGTGAAGTGAAAGCGTTGTCCTGACAGGACAACCCCCCCAGATTTTGGCATGAGAAGTTTGTCAGGTGCTGATGTTGGCAGTCCCTTTCACAGCACAAGGACACAACAGTGCTGGTAACAGGGATGATTTAATGTCCACTGTTGTCTGTGATAGGTTCTTCTCCCTCCCCTTGTCCCAGGGTGGGAACATCACCTTAAAACCTTGTGAGGATGTATTGCTTTTATAAATATTGATATGTTTTCCCTCCAGGAGGGTCCTGGGCTGAGAGAGGGCTCTGTGCCTGCTTCTTTAGACACAAAATTTACCTCTGAAACTGCTTTGCCAGGGAACTTTGGGATCCCCTCAGAAGAATGTTATCCAGGCTGCCAGTTGTCCTTCAGGGCCCGGAGCAAGGCACCTGAAAGTCTGACTGCAAAGCACTCATATCAGCATCCCCAGCTGTGGCAGCTTTGTTGTCCCACATCTGGCTGGGGAAAGAGGAACATCTGTCAGTGCCTGCAGCCACCAGCACAATTCTCCCAGCCCACATGGGCTCGGTGGTAGCTGAGGTTTGTGGGGCTCCTGGGAAGTGAGGAGCTGGTTGCATCTCCTTGACAATAGGATGTGCAGAACGCCAAGCTGGGCACGCTGTCCCAAGGAAAAGCCCCGTGTTAATCCATGAGAATGCAGCATCCACATGAGTTCCACGGTGAAGAAAGCCAGAAAATCTATTTTATGCCTGAGGGGTGATGCTTCCACCTCATTTTCCTTCTCTCTCCCCTCTCCCAAGGTTTATACTACACCCCAGAGACTTCACAATTAGGAGCCGTTTGAAACAATGGAACTTTCCTTAAATATCACCATTTTTTCCCTCCATCCTTCTTACATTCCTTATTCAAGTGCAGTTGCAAGTACAGAGCTACTGAAGAGGAAGAAGCTACATGCCTTTGCTTTATCAGAGCAATTTCTGTTTTCCTGAGCTGTGCTCGTTACCAACTCTGACCCATCATTATTTCAGGAAACCATTACATTCATTATTAATAAGAAGCCTCCAGCTAACTTTCCTCCCTTTGCAGACATTATTCTGGTTTCAAATGTCATCATGGCATTCATTCATTCTGCAAGAAGCAGTGGGGGGACTCCTCCTATTCCTTTTCTCAGCCTGACCTTTTTCAGATCTGGCATACCCAGACCAATTCACCTGCCTCTCAGAAACTGAGCTGAAACCAATGCAGTCAAAAGGGGACAGGGCAGCACAACCCTTTCAGAGACTTGTAGCTGTTCTGAGCTGTCACATCTCTGGAAGGAGTTTAACTTTATTAATTAATTGGATGAATAAAACATCTGATACATATTTAAAATTGGATTTACTCATCTCCTGCATGAGAGACCTAAAAAATCTATTCAAGGGTCCCCAATGGGGACCCAGTCTGTCCCCAAATGGGGACCCATGGGAGAGGGCTCTGGACCTTACACAGAGGGAGGTATTTGGTATTTTCTGCTGGTTCTCTTTAAGTGAGAGACACCTCATCCCTCTGAGACGTCATCCAATATTTCAGAGAGACAAAATTGGTGCCTGATTCAGTCCAGTTCTACCCTTTGGTTACTCATGTCTTGTGTGACGTTTGTGGTTATTACTGGAACTGGTTTTCAAGTTACTTTAGTTGTATTCTGTAAATTCCTCAAGGTTATGGACACAACAAGGACCTCACCGTGTTAGCTGTTACACCAGGAGTTGTCCTTGTCCTTCCTCCAGCGAGGATGCTTTGTGCAGTGTCATCACTGAGAGCAGTGGGAATACTCATGGGCTCAAAAATGAAGATATAAATTATTTCAGGAGCTTTAAAGAAGGAGAAAATAAAAGCACTACCAAACAAGCAAGGGGGAGTCATCCTTGTATGGGCATGACTGCAAGCCATATCTGAAAGTCATTTGGGCAAGAACTGAACAGCTGGATCCATGCCGTGATCCCATATGGAGACTTGCTCCATCCAACTGATCAGGATTGTCTTCTCCTGCATTCCTGAATCTCTGCATGTTGCTCTCATGGGTCTCAGTGTGTTTCCTAAAAGAGCAAGGGTTACATTTCATGTGCCATACCCACCCTCGTGGGGCTGTGTGTATCTGTACTCCTCTGGTTCCATGTTAACCTTGACCAGTTTCACCCATAAAGCCAGGCCTGTAGGATGAATGACCCTACAGGTTTTATAAAAGGAGATGACTGGGAGAATCCCCAGGAGCACCACGACTGAAGGAAAAGCTGCAGGACAAGCTCAGCCCTTAAATCTTCAAGAGGATCTGAAGGGAAGTGACCTTATAAGCAACCCAATCAACAAAAAGCTTTGGTTGGACTTTGCAACCAGCTGCGAGGGAAAAAGCCCTGGGTATGAGACTGCAGGAATGATTTGTTTAATCCTTAGATAGTCACAATTCGGGGTTGTTTTTCTCTGTTTCAATACAGCTTTTAAGATTATGAGGCTCTGGTTCTGGATAGCCCAATAAACACGGATAAATCATAACAGAAAGTCGTGGAGCCACATGCTGGAAAACCATCCTGCTTCCAGGGCACTTGACCAATGTCTGTGCACAGGCAGCTCCAGGCTCCCTCTCCCAATTCTCATGAGTTCACATAATCCTGTTGCGTGTGAGTTTCCAGTCCCGGAGGTGGATGTTTAAATGGAATAAAAAAATTGTGCTGGATTTATTCCTCCTTTTGCATTTTCATGAACAAACCCAATATTAATTGGAAGCATGCAACTTTTGGGATATGGGTTTGTTTTCTTTTAATAATGAAAGGAAACAAATGTTGGTGCGCAACAGACAGGAGAGGAAAAACTGGGCAAGCTTAAATATTTAAATATATTCAAACTGTTGAATAACCAGAGGAAAAAGGAAAATA
Source organism: Empidonax traillii (assembly GCF_003031625.1). NCBI lineage: Eukaryota > Metazoa > Chordata > Aves > Passeriformes > Tyrannidae > Empidonax > Empidonax traillii. Next base: position 82,006 of record NW_020956463.1, read on the forward strand.
ATGCTGCTTTGTGAAAACTTTGGCCAGTGGAGGATTTCGTGTTTTCTAGTGTGTGTAAATGCCCATCTCCTTGCTGTACTAAATGGGATTCCTGCATGGGATCAGGAAGGTAATCCTTCTTAAAGGTGTTTTGGAGATGGTCGGAAGCTTAGTGCCTTTCTGAGCTAATGGCAAAAAGTAAAATAATTCAGCAAGGCCTCAAAGAAAGATGTCCAGGTATTTCTGCTTCTGAACAGGGCTTGCTAAGCTTTTGTAAACTCTGAGAATTTGCTGGAACTCTTTCCTATGTGCCACTATTACCTGTATGCCAACTGATTTTGATTAAAAAAAAGCCAAATGAGGAGGATGGTGGAAAGGCATTACTTTGTGGAGGAAAAGACACCATCTCCCTGAAAGGAAACAGCTGGCAATAGATGCCTACAAAGGCAGTGTACGACACTGTTCCCTGTGGAAATCCAGCAGCTGGGCTGGGAAGGAGCAGGCCATGACTGCTCCTGCTCCAGGATTGTGGCTGAGGGCTGTGTGTCTCAGGACACGGATGGGCTTTTGGGGACAGTCCCAGCTGCGGCTGGGGGAAGGCATTGACTGTGATTCACACACAGCTGGCCCTCCTCTGGGCAGATGGGATGGAGCAGAGGAGAAAATAATCTTATTAGGCCCATTGCTGGCACTGGGAAGAGCAGGGCTTGGCCTGGTGCCCACAGGCTGATGATTCCACAGACACATCCATTGTATGGAGAGGCCTCGCTGGATGGATCATGGAGTGATTAGACCCAGGAACTCATGGGCCCCAACAGGGTCAGGCATCCAAATCTGTAAGGCTCCAATTCCCTTAGCACCAAGAGCCACCCTGGAGCAACCAGAGGGCCAGAAGCCCCTTGGGCAAGTGGGCATGAAGACGTGGGGTGACCTCGTTTTGCCTTTATTTGCAGAGGTCTATTCTGGCAAGTATTGGTAGATGAGAAGAGCAGGACAAATGGCTCTTGTTTCAGAGACCAAGTGCACCAGGAACAGCCACACAGGCAGTTTTTTGGGTTGCCTGGCTAGAAGGGTGTACGTGCTGCTGGGGAATCTTAAAAGACTCAATGCTGGGGAGAAAAGGACTTCCCACTGCAGCTGGGGGATAGCAAAGGAGATGCCCCACAGGCTTGGAGATTTTGGGAAAGGTGTGCCGATGATTTTGGTGACCGAGAAACTGGAACCTTTTTGCCCCGGGGTACACAGGAAGCTGGGAGTCTTGCTGCTCATTGTCTTGGAGGTGGAGGTCCTCATCACACCTTGGAGGTGCATCTTGGGCTTGGGGGATGTCTCGTTGCTGCTGGAGGATCAGCAGGTGGTTCACGTTGCACAGTGTCAGGGAGGATTCTCCCTTTCCTTAACAGACCTGTAGGGGGTCAAAGAATCATAGAAATACTTGGGTTGGAAGGGACTTTAAAGATCATCTTGTTTCACTTCCCTCCCATGGACAGGGACACCCTCAAGTATCCCAGGTTGCTCCAAGCCCCATCCAACCTGGCCTTGGACACTTCCAGGGATGGGGCAGCCACAGCTTCTCTGGGCAACCTGTGCCAGGGCCTGCCCACCCTCACAGGGGAGAATTTCTTCCTGATATCTAATCTAAATTTATTCACTTTTAGTTTAAAACCCTTCCCCCTTGTCCTATCACTATCTGCCCAAGTAAAAAGTTGCTCTTCCTCTTTTTTATGAGCTGCCTTTAATGCACTTTATGCACATCGCACTTCATGCCTGAGCAGGGGGGGAAATCTGTTGGTCCTGAAAGTTTTTGGGCAATGCAGTTAACATTTTACCCAATGCCTGGCAGGATTGGGTGGTTTTGAAGGGATTTTTAATTCTTCTAGAGGATTGCACGGGGCATCTGCATTTCACTTAATTTTGTAAAGAGGTCCCCACTGCACCCAGAGCCTGGGCAGGGGGAATCCTCCTGTGCCTGGAAAGTTTGAGGCAGTGGAATCTATCCTGAGATAGACGAGGGTGGAGGAGGCTTGTGTGGAAGGCATCCCCATTGCATTTACTGCTCGGGGAAAAGGATCCCCACTGCACTTAGTGCTTGGGGAGGGGGTCACCCCACCCTTCTGGAGGGCTGTGGGCAGTGAAGTTCTCCTTGCACCCAGTGCCTGACGGAGAGGGGAATCCTTGCGCTCCGTGCAGGGCGAGAGGAAGGTCCCCCTCGCTCCTGGAGGCTGTGAGGGTCGCCCTCCCCCGGGGGTGCCCCCCGCCGCCTCCATCCCCGAGGCATCCTAGGCGGAGGGCGGGCTCGGCTCCCCCCCTCTCTCCCTCCTTCCTTCCCTCCCTCCCTCCCTCTCTCCCTCCCTCCCGGGGGTTTGCCCTGGGACGCGCCGGCGGCGCCGGGCTCTGCTCCTGGGCGGCGGGCAGGGGTCAAGGGCAGCAGACGGGGCGAGATGGCAGCGCCGGGACATCTCCGAGGCTCCGGCTGAGCCCCGGGGACACCCCCGAGCCCCCCATGGCCGGGCGGGCACCGCAGCGCAGCCTCCCGGCAGCGGCCGCCGCCGCGCTCCTGCTCCTGCCCGTAAGTGCCGAGCACGGGAAAGGGGCGGGGGGCAGGGGGCAGGGGCAGGGGCAGGGAAGGAGGGAGGGAAGGAAGGGAGGGGGACGCCCCACGACCGCGGGGAACACAGCGGGGCTGCCCCGGGCGCTCCGGGGTCCGTCGGGAGACTCACACGCTGCCCCGCGGGTGCTGCGGTGCCCGGGCTCGGAGAGACCCCGGACGGGCTCCCCGGCCAGGAGCTGCCCGTCCCGGGTGCCCCAGGGGCCCGTCCCGCTGGCCATTCCCTGCTCCATCACAGGTGCGCTCGGGAAGGGGCGCAGGAACACCCTCTGCCCGCGGGCGCTCGGCTCTGGGTCCGCTCAGAGCCCCCGGGGTTCAACCACGGCCCTTCTTAGTGCCCCTTTCCCCGTGGAGCAGCCGCTTCCCTGTCCGCTTTCGTCGCCAGGAGAAGTCCCAGCACAGGGATCCCGCTCCCTTCCCCGGAGGGGAGGGGTTTTCCCTCCACCTCCCCGTTCCCTGGCTGATGCCCGTGGTCCCCGACCTCTCGCCCTGGTGCCTCTCGCAGCATGTGCTCAGGCAGGGACCAGCAGCTGGGGTGACGAAGGGCAGGGCTCAGCCCACGCATCCATCCAAGCCGTTTGCCGCGAGTTTCTCTCGAGCGAAATGCACGGATAGCTTTCCTGTGTGGTCCTTCTTCATGGCAAGCGTCCCTCTGGGTGATGCTGGGATGAGCTGGAGATGAGATTGGCCTGTGTCAGGCTGGACTTTTAAAACAGCTTTCCCAGCCCACACCCTTAAGTCAGGCTGAGTGCTTTGGTGGCTTGTTTGCTTTGAGCGATAGTTTCAAGTGTGTTAAGCCAGACTTGCAAGGCAAACGTGAGGGATCAAGCAGGAGGAACACTGATCCTGTGCGGGATTTGTAAAGGCTGTTCCCACAGCGTTAAAAAATGTGACAGTGGCCCTTCTGAACCACAGAGTAATTGGCCTGTCTTTAACATTTCCTTGGATAAAGAAATAAAATCTGTTCTGTTTCCTGAATTATCTTCAATTTTGTTTTGATTTAGGTTTGGTTTGTTTGGGGGTTTTGTTTGTTTGTGGTTTTATTTGTTTTCCTCCCCTCTAATTGACAAAGAAAGAGAGAGAAAAGCCAGGTCAGGAAAGGCAGCAGGCTTCAAAGCGAAGCAGCAATTTAATCTGAAGAGCAACAATTTAATCTTAAAATCTTTGTGGTAGCTTTCTTAGAAGACGGAGAATACTTGCCAGTGTGTTTTGTTTTTTTTTTCTAGCTAGAGATCAGTGCACATGGGATCACAGTGGCATTTACACATTGATGATTTAAATCCCAACCATTTTTTCCTAAACTTTGTTCCATAGTCCTTTTCCTCTTCCAGGCAGTGCTTTCCCTTATTGGCTTACTTTGGTCCATAAAAATATCTCAGTTTGCGTTTAGAGAGGGAGACTTGCCAATGAGGTTGTCAAAAGTACTTAGGTACTGAGTATTTAGCCAGACCAATTCTTTCTCAATGAATCAAAAAATGGGCATGTGCTTTCTCTGTGGGTATAATCTGTGGACAGTTTTCCAGTTCCGCTACAACTTTGCATTTGAATTATTTCTGTAAGTTTTGGTCGTTATGTTGCTGCGTTAAAACAAAGCTGCTGCCTCAAAAGAAAGAAAAAAGAACTAAAAAACACAAATTAATAATCAATATGTCAAGTTTCCCTAAAGTGTGGTTAGTCTGAGAGACGTGTGTGTGCTCTGAATATATTCCATTTGCTCTTATAGAGGAGCTTATTTGGATGTGTGATACTTGGGGAATCTCAGGGATTCATGTGTACACCTGTTAGGGAAATAACCTGTTGGAATTTGATCTTCAGCCTCACCTCCAGAACAGCTCCGGCTGCTCCAGCTGCAGCAAAAGCTTTTGCTGCTCTTTTGGGGAGTGCTTTCATCCGTGAATGGTGTTGGTGAATCCGCATCTCTGCTTTACAGCTGCGTGAAACTTTGCACCGAGGAGCTCAAGAGCAACGCTTCGAAACTCTGGCTCGAATCCAAAGCTCTTGAGTTCTTGTTTAACTTGAAAACACTCGAAAGTGGACTCGAAGTCAACGACTTTATTCACATTTGTGGATTTTCAGAAAAGGAATAGCTGCTCGTGGGAGAAGGCCCTTACCCAATTAAGGGAGTTTAAGTTTTCACAGCAGCCAAGCGGTTGTGTTTTATGGGAACTGCAGCTTTGCAACGCCCACGAGATGAGGCAATTTTCTAGCACAGAATTAGATCTGCCACATGGAAATGCTGGTGAAAATGACCTGACAGATTTCACAGGGCTGGTCAGCAGAAGGGTGAAGACTTGCACTGAGATTTATGTTCTCTTAAAGGGGTTCTCTACATATGATACGCTGCAAAATACATTTACTTTAACGTGGAAACCAAACAAACTCTAAACTAAATTAATCTTTTTGACATTTTGATATAAAGTCCTTGCTAAATTCACATAATTTGGAGGGGGGGAATTATTCATCAAAACCAAAAGCAAAGCTCACTATAATTCACATGTTCTCCTGAAGTTGTTAAAACAGCCCGGGCAGTGTGAGTGTATCAGCCAGTGGTGACAAGTTAAATAATATTCCTGGTCTGAGACTGCCAGAATTCAGCCCTGTTGTGAATTAATGCAGCGTAAACATCTCACTCATCAGGAGAAGCCTTTGCTGGGCTAGGACTTTGGCAGGTTTAAATCTCTAACCATCTCGAGGCAATTACTGGATGTTTGAGGGAGGAAGTTGTGTGCTGGTGCATCTGACTGGTCCTTTTGCCATGAAACACTTCAGTGATGATATTCAGAGCTGCCTTCAGCCAGCGAGAAAACAGCTTTTGCTTTTGGTCATAAAAGGCATCTGCTTACATATTATTATTCTCTTCCGAGCAGAGGAGAAATAATGATTAAGTCCTCTAAACTTGTGATTAAGCTCCTTCAGCTTCTAAAATAGGGAGATGCTGTGCAAAGTGCCCAGTGAGATGGTCCATGGTGCAGCTGAACTCCCAGATCATTCCTAGGAACTGTTGGAGATACCGCTATGATTGCTTGGGGCACAAGCGTGGCCAGGAAACATTCTAAAAATTTAACAGTGTAAATGATTAAGTACTTAAAACAGACCTTTGCACTGCTTGATTTATTAGCTTAGATGGAGTGTGCTGCACTGCCATTCCTCTCACTCTCCATGAGCGCCTGAGGGAAGTATTTTCCTCTCAGGCAAACTCTTCCTTGCTTTGAATTTGGCAATCAGCTTTCTTTGTGTCAGGGACTGCTGTGGGATCCTGCTGGTGATGTGCTGATCTGAGGGATTCACCATGAGAAAAACAGGGTAGTGGATAATATGAACTTTTTAAGGAAGCGTTTTGCTGTTTTCTGTTTTATTTTAATTTTAACCCATATATTAGTAAAGCAAATATTTAAAAAATACTATATTAGAGCAAACACTTGCACATTTAGAGGTTCTTTTAATGGTTCTGCAGATTTTATTTTTGGGGAGAGGAGGAGGTGAGGAAATGTGGGTGGTAACAACAGGCTGCACACACTGCTGAATCTGTTCCTTTTTAGTTTATCTCACTTTTAGGTTTGAAGCACTGCAAACCCAAAAAGGAGACTTAGGAGGAAAGCTGACTTACTTTAGATTAAAAATTTATCCAGTAAAAGACATTTCTGCGGGAATTTCTTCTTCCACAGCGTGTCTATAAATTGAAAGAGATAGATCAGATCTTCATCACATCCACGTCTTTATTTCTTTTCATCTACACCAGTTTTAATCCCAAATGTAGTCTGCTCTCCCTTAAAGTGCAAATGTGAATTGTTGGATGTAAAGCTGGAGCTGTCCAGCAAGCCACTTGCACCTCCCTGCCTCCTGTAGATTCACAATTCCATGTGTCACACCACTGCATAAACGTTGACTTTGCTTCCTTTGCTTCTGCTCATAACAACTAAACAATTCCTGATGGTTTGCTTTATCCAACTATTTCTTCATACAGAATTACTTTCCTTTACTGCTGATCATTTTTTAAAATCTTAATAGCTTTGAAAATAGCTGTAATTGATTTAAGCTGGCAAGTGTTGGCTAAAGAGCTTTATGTGTTTTAATTTTCTTCTCTGAGGAGTTGGATAAATTTGGTTATGGCCCCCGTTACAAAAGAAGACAAATGGAAACTAGTCATTTACCACTCTGATAAGGCAGCAAACAGCACTGTCCTTCAGAGAAATGTCTGCCTGAATTTCATCAGACATGTCCAAATACACGACAATTTCATTTCCAGTTTCTGTTGCCAGTGTGGGGATATTTGGTAGATGCTTCCTGCAATGCTCTTTGACATGTAACATGTCAAAGCTGGTGGAAGTGCTGCTCAGTTCTCTGAGTCTGGGATCATCTGGGTTGGCTCTCCCAGGCCCATGCTCTGCTGGATCTTGACAAAGGCTGGTCCGTTTGGGAAGGGCTGTGGGAGGGACAGAGGAGAGATGGATTTCAACATCCTGCCCTCACCTCTGGCTCACAAGTCCCTCACTACTGGACAAGGGAGCCCAGGAATCAGGTGCCAGGAGCGTGCTGCTCCTGCCTGTTCCCCATCCTGACAGCTCCACTGTGGAGCTCCATGGGTGGAGAACTTGGGAAGTGTCCTTCTCCTGGAATGACCAATTACACAGCCTGTGTTTGTACAGATACACGGCGTGTTTTCACTGAGTAAGAGAGAAAATCCATTTGGTGACTCAAGAGCTCAAAAAGTACTCCTTCAGCAGAGCTGCAAGAAGATGAAGCTAATTAAAGCCCTATAAACTTTTGCATAATCCTGGCTGAGTAACTGTCCACTCTGGGGTGTGTGTGCCGGGAAAGTAAATAGTGAGCAATGCAGATGGAGATTAAAATACATTAGCTGTCCTCACTGCAATGCTAAACCCTTGCCCTGGTAATAGTAGCTGAAGTGCCAGAGGACTGGAAAGGAGCCAATCTGAGGGCTGTGGGATAATCTCTCCTGCTGTTCCCCCGGTTCCTGGGATGCGGGAGGCTTGTTGAGCGCTGCCATCTCTGCGCTGCCATAGTTTTGGGAGTGCGGTCCTCTAGCAGAGATGGCTTTCCCATTGAAAAGGCAGGAGGAAAGAGGGCAAAAGGGAAGGAAAGGAAGTGTGCTGATGTGTGGGAGCAGGCTGGCCGTGGGGCTGCCAGCCAGGCTCTGCCGGCGGCTCAGCCAGGCGGGGGACTAAAGTATCGATTCCCTTTGAGTGGCAGGAGCAAACTCCCCCAGCCCAGACAGAGCTTGGGTTTCAGGAGGCCCTGCCAGCAGAGGCAGCACCAGGGGCTGCACCTTGCAGGGTGGCCATCACAGCTGTCACCTTGCTGCTTTCTCTGCTCCAGCCCCTGGGATACTGAAAAGAGCGCTCTGCTCCCGCTCTTCCCTCGTTTTGGGGGGTGAAGGCATCCAGGGATCCGTCTGCTCCTCCTGTTATCAACTGATGTTCCAGAGCACAGGAAAGAATTTTGACTGTGTGTTCCTCATCAGAAGCAGTGAGGATTTTTCCTCATCCTGCCTCAAGTCCTTCCTGCTCTGAGATCAGCTATTTAGTCCATCTCGAACTTGAGACACCTTCCAAGGTGTAAGAAACCCTTATTTTATCAGAACAAGTGTCTTTATGAATATTTTGAAGCCTTGTCAGTCCTTCAGTAATTCTTTCTTTCAAACAGAATAAAAGAAAATTCTATATTTGAATACAAAAATAATTTAAAAATGTCTTTTCATAATATTTGGCATAATATTTTAACTATTATTATGTGAACAGAGTCCAAAATACTAGAAACATGAGTGAAAAAACCCTCAAAGACTCCAGATTGCTGATTATTGTTCAAGACACAGCCTGTGAGATGGTAATTACTGCATTGTCAAAACAAAAGGCTTGGGAAGTAGTTGTTACCTATGATTCTTTTTACCATGGGGACCATAGATTCCAGAACCAAGGAATGGAAAAACCAATTTGTGCAGGGCTAATTCCAAAACCACATCATGCTCATCCAGTTCAGTTGTGAAAATCTGCAAAGATGGAGCTTTCACAACATCTCTGAACCTTTTTTTTTTTTTTTCCCCAATGCTCAGTCGTTGTCATGGTGCATATTTTTTTCCTTTATGTTCTGTGAGATTTTCCCTCACTTCAAGTTGCGAGTGATGCCTGCCTTGTCTTTCTGCTGTCAGCTCCTGACAGGAGTCTGACTCCTCTGTAATTCCCCTTCAGGTAGTTTTTAGACCTTCTCTTGTTCCAGTCTTGGAGTTAAATTTCCCTGTGATACACGTTTTTCTAGTCTCTGAAGGTAGGCCCCAGCCCAAGAGTTAGCAATGTAAGGAAAAAGGAATGGGTGGAGAGAAAGAGAATTAAAAATTTCAGTGAGGTGACACTGAACTACCATGAAATTTTGGGTTAAAGGAACATTTTATGGAGGATACAGAGGTACAATTTTTGGCATTCCATGGAAAGTTGAGCAGATGTCAGTAGCTGGTTAAAGCCTAAAGCACGGCAGATGGATTTTTACCTTTTTTTTTAGGTGGGAACGTGCTGGCAGAGACCTGAAAAACAAAGATTAGGAGCTGACATTTGTTGAGCTAGAACTGGGACAGCCTGTGAAGGGAGGCCTGCAAGGGTAGTGACAGTGTGATGACAATGGATCCTTGCCAAGGCTCTTCAGGTAAATAAGAGGTAGCTGAGGTTCTGACGTTCATTTGGGTAAATATGACTTTTAAACTGGAGATTAAACTCTGGATTCCCCATGTGTTTTGTCTCCAGGGCATAAAGTTATCTCATCCTAAAGGACGTGTTTAGAGCAGAAGCAATGGATTGTTCCTTGATGGTGCTTCCTTCTTCCACTGGGTATGAGGGAACCTAAAGCAGTGCCTTCTGGAATGTGTGGGTGAGGTGAATCACGTTTGAGCTGCTGAGGGGATTCAGAATAATGGGAATGGGGTGGAAAGAGTGGAGAAGAATTAGTCATGGGTTTGGTGTGAAGATGTAGGAAAAGGGAAGACATTAAGTCAGGAGTGCTGGCTCTCCTTCCAGTTTCTCGATATGATATCCACAGACGTGGGGGATGAATAACAAAACTCTTCAGGGATGTGAGATTGAAAAAGCTCTCCACTAAGCAATATTATTTTGAAGAGAGCTGCTGCCTGTGATTCAAATGCTGTTTTGCTCCTTTTTTTTTCACACATCTCACGTGGCTCTGAAAGGGCAGGAGACTTGGTTGGACAAGTCCAGCCCATGGGTGGCTTTTAACAGTTTTGCTTCATGTCTCATGACTCAGAAGATCCCTTAGCACGTGCAGGGCTTTCAGTGGATGAAGAAACTCCCCTCTACACCCTCATTCAGCAGAGCATGTGGGCAGATGCTTAATGAAGCAGATCTCCGAGTTTCAAAGACAACAGTGAAGTTCAGTGGTGGGCTCAGCGTAGCAGATGCTTGAGGGATTTTTTTTTTTAAATTTGTTTTTGAATAAGGATAAATTTAATTTCACGCTTAGAACTGAGCATGTGTTCAGTTGCTTTATTGAACTGGGGTCCTAATTCCCATTCCATGCAGACTTATAGTTTCTTTTTCCAGACTTCCTGGAAGAGCTGCAGAATACATCTGGCCTCTAAGATCATAGAGCAGTGTCTCCTGGGGCATTTGGGGTTCTGTAGCTGGTAGCACTATTTTATCTATCTGCTTAGATTAACATAGAGGTGAGTAATGACAGGGAGTTGAAAGAGCTGAAGGATGACTTGAAAAGGAGACTGTTCTTCTTGAGCTGTTCCCAGAGTTCTTCCTTTTACTGTAACCTCAGCTGTCTCAGGCTTCAGGTTGCAGGTTCCTGTGAAAACTTGTAATTAGACTTTCTATCACACATGGAAATTAATCTTCTGGTGAAGCAGAACCAAACAATTGTATGCTGCCAAATGCTGCTGCATGAGCGGTTTTAAATGACTGAGTTGAGAAAGGCCAAAAAAAACATCTTTTGCTTCTTCAAAAAGCCAAGTATTTTGACCACTCTGGCCCTCTTGTCACTGTCATTGAATAAACACCTCTTTTATGTACAGCCTGTGTATGAAATAAGCAAACACCAGTGAATATAAATCCATCCTGGGAACAGTAAAGATGAATTCCCCCTCCTCTCTTGTGCTAATCTCTGGTTTTCTCCTGAATTGGCATTTTTCACTCTCCCTGGTTGTGCATGTTCCTTCAGGTGATTAATAGTCAGAAAATATTCCAGCTGTCCTCGTTTTCTCCCACACGTTGCCATCTCTTGGAGGAAAAGAGCTGCTCAGATAAACATTGGCATTTCTTATGAGAGTATTCCATGGAATAACTGGTGTTTTTTCCCAAAGCATCTGTTTTCATCCACAATACTGGTGATGGCAGGATCCCCTGTAGAAGTTACCAGCTGCCCACCTGTCCTGGAAACTCCCCACCTGTATTCAAATGGAGTAAGGGTTTTGTCATGGAAGTGTGGGATTCACTTTGATTTTGTTGCATTGAGCTCTTTCACTAATTACATTTTCTTTGTGAAGTTAAATGCCTGTGTTTCCCTGAAATTAACTTCTGTGAGTACAGATTAACAATATTTGTGCTGGATTGGAGCTCTGCCCTGAGAACATCTTGCCCAAACATTGAGGTGAGCACTGGATCTCATTGTAGGGATGGTGCATTTGGAGAGCTTAACTTGATAAGGTTACCTTTGAGCCAGGAGTGTCTCTCAAATGAGGTTTTTTGCATTGTCTAATTGAAGAACTAAAAATTATATGCAGGTATTATTTATTAAATTGAAAAACTAAAATACAGGTAGTATTTATTAAACTGAAGAACTAAAAATTGAGTAAAAGTTGGTATTTCTTTAAGCTGTGCTGCTTCACAGGGATGAAGGGTAGGAATAAACACACTCCAAGCATGATCCATGCCATTACCAGAGGTGTCTACTCAGAAAGAGAAAGTGGTTTTGGCTTTATAAAGAGCACAGGTGGATAGTTTAGACTGAACCTTTGCTTCTGTGTGGCCACAGGGCCATGAGATGGGTCCTTCTCTTGTCAACTGTGGACTGAGCACAGGTTTTGTAGTTGATAAGTACAAAATTGTTTGATGATGGGAGGTCGCTTCACCTTGCTCAGTAAAAGAAAGACAACAGTAATGCCCCAGATAATTTTGTAAGATGGGGATGTGTTCCTGTCTCCTGCAGCCATCACCTCTGAGAATGTTTTTACCTCTCTTTTTGCATGGAGTGTCTAAAGAAAATTTAGGAAAGATTCTCCCACGTGACTCTGTCCTTCTAGTGGGGAAGACCCAGCTGATGCAGTCAGTGGAAGAAATTTCAGCTTAAAGATTTAAAATACGAAAGATGAATTGCATCTGAAAAATATTCTGCTTCTTCTCCTGCTCTGCAAAGGAAATCCTGGGTAATCAGCTCAGCTGTTGCTATCTCTGTTTTGAAGTCTGAGCTGTTTAATACAAATCCCACTGCTTTTCTGTGAGTGGCTTTCTGATGAGATGCTGCTGTATCACAGATGATGTTCTGTGGGATGGATTTCTCTGGGACCTTATAAATACTAGAAACAATTTTTTTTTTTTTTTAAGGGAGAGTTTTTGCTCTCTGTTACTTTGAGGCTGTCTCAGATGTCAACACCTCTGCTTTTGCTCAGCAGGCCACCAGCAGATGTCTCACAAGGAGGCCTAACAACTGGCTTTTATGAGGCAACCGGATTATGGTATCTGGGAATTCTTGTGTGAGAATGGGAAAGTGGAGCATCTGCATCTGTCCATGTTTGGCAGCATTCGCTGTGTCTGAGCTTACCTCCATCTTGGCAAGGAATGTCGTGTGTCATCCTTTTCCACTTGAGTTCTTTCCTTCAGCTTTCAGTCATCCTGACTTCATCCACTGTGCTGCTATTTATTGTTAGATATTTAAGCTTACAAGATCCTCCATTGTGTGTCTGTGGTAGCTCCATTCCTATACTGACATTTTTGGATCCTGTCCATAGCACTGGGGCTTTATTTATATTATTGCAGTCATTTCTTACACGTTTGAGAGAAGAAAACAACCTCTCCCATGCAGGTGAATTTTACAGCAGCACTGTATATATATCTTTTATATCTCTAAATTGCAACGTAGTGGAACTCAGTAATATTTCAAACCAGGACTCTCTGTTAATTCTTTTCAAAATGAAATTGCCAGATCCCTATACTCTGCATGGAATAACCACAAATTCTGGTAGAAACTGTGAGGAGGCAACACTGGGACAGGTCAGATATTTGTCTATGCCCAGAGCTCACTGTACAGATCCACTGGGGCCTGTTACATATCTAATGTTCCACGTGTGTTTTTATGACTCCATGCTAGTAATCTGTGAGAGGACTTGCGTGTCAAAGAATGAATTCTGCATAAATAAATGTTTTCAAGATTGAAGCCCCTCATTTGATGGCGGAGTGCACACTGTGAGTGTCCTGTTACTTCTAACAACAAACCATAGCAAGATGTTGCTCTCTCTTACGCTGTTGCTGTTTTCATCTGCCCTTCCATCCTCTAGAGGTGATTTTACGGTGGGCGTCATGGGTTTGCTCTGGGCCTACCTAAGGAAATGACCACGAGAGAGGCAGTGACACACCAGGACAATTCATCCACTCCTCTTCTGAAAGTCCTCTCAGATGTGAATGGGAAGTGACCAAAGGCTTCATATATTGTCATGTAGACCGAGAGCTGGCCTGCAGACTGTTAGTCGGTGCCTCTGTTTTGGAAAATAGAGGACTTGTTTCCACCTCAGTCTTCAGCTCTGCACGTTATTTTTGTTCATAAAAGTCCACAGCGGCTCCGAGAAATTAAGCTGAAAATTTCTGTGCATGTTTAAGGTAATTGTGCAAGACAACACAGAATGGATTTGGTGGGAAAAGGTCTTGGAATAGCTGTCATAGGAGAAATGCTGTTTAAGTAGAGTAGTGCATTAGTAAAGCAATTATTTCAGTATTTCAAAGTATAATTTCAAAATAGATACACAGTCACAGGCCCAATTATTTGTCCTGCATCAGTGAAATGTTTCTCTTTTTTTTTCCCCCCCATTCGTTATTTCAGATTTTTTCTCCCGGTTCTTTATTCTTTTTATGTTTTAAGAGGGATTTTTAGTCTTTTGGGGCTCATCTGCTTTAAATATAATTAAAAAAAAAAAAAAGTTTCACACACAACAAGGCACTTCGCTGTGGCTACAGGGGAGAAAATGAAACCAAAAGTAACATAATACGTGGAAGGCACTTTTCCCTCCAGCTAAATTAACCTAAGCTGACCCTGAAGCGAATGTGACATTTAACCTTTCTTGTTCCTCCTCCCCATGCTGTGCTGTGCCTGACCTCTGTCTGTTCTTTCCCATCATCTTGGGGAGGAGACAGCTGGACACGCGGTGTATTTACAGTACATGGAGATGTCTCGAGTTTCTTCTTTGAAGTCAGACAGCGCTTTGGCCCGTGAGGTTGGAAGGGAGGAGGTGCCTCTGCTGTGTCAGCTCACTTGTCTGGGTCTGACATGAGGCATGACCACTACAGAGCTTGCCTTCTGGCAGGCTGGGCTGGAGCTCTGTGCTTTTAGGATGGAATCTGTGCCCGATGCAGAGGAGCCTTCCTCCATCTCCTTTACGTGGCCATGCATGGTCAGCACCCTGGGAGGCTGCGCTATGGGAAGCGGGATTTGACTCTCCCTGAAAGAGAAGCAGCAGCTTCATGGTGTTCATGTGAAAAGAATGAAGCCTGAGAAGGGCTTTTTGTTGGTATGTCAAGGCTTCCTATTTTGTAAAATGACAGCAAAGTGAGAAATAGGTAGAAATAGTGTCGTTCAGAGAACAGTTGTTCTTTAGAGACCAACGTTGCTGATGGATTCTATTGTCATGACCCCCCTTCCTGTTAAAGTGACAAGGAATTCAGTGACATGAAAAGGGTTCTGCAATCACTTAACACATCTCAGAGCACTGAAATGTAACATCAACTCTGAAGGAGTAGGGTCGTTTCCCTGAATAAAAGCCGCCTGTGTTGTGCTGGAGTCATTGTGCGTAAACAGAAAGCAAAGGCATTTTTTTGTGTTTTACCACAGCTTTATATCCCCTCAGAAACAGTCAGGAAGGTTGTGTTTCATATTCTGAAAATGGAAGTTTCTGTCACTGATGTCTCACTCCTGAATTATTTTGCCACATTTAGTTCCTGCCTTTCTCTTCCTCTGAGCAGGATCCCAACTCAGCTCAGTGTTGAGATGTACAGTTCTGGAGGCTTCTCTCCTCTGTCTGCACTGGGCACTTCAGTAATTTAATTTTGAGAGTGAAAATTACGATATACCTCTTGATTTCAACTCTACATAAAAATTTCCTAAAATTTACTTGGGGATGTACTATTATCCTGTACTGAACCTGCAGCTTTCTTGAGGTGCCCTTGTTGAAATTGCTGTTCTTTCTCACTAGCATTTGCCCTCAGTGGGGGGCTCAGCACTCTGAATTCTGAGAGTCAGAAACTCGTGTCTATTTCCCTGTCTCAAAAGAACCAAGAACCACCTTATAGGGATGCCTGTTTGTCCTATTTATTCCATGCAACCACTTTTCCTCAAGCCCTCTGAACTGCCCTTTTCTAGTTGCTTTATCTCTTGGTTGTGGAAGGATCTTTAGCACCTATGTAGCCTTTAAAAGTTAGCTGAAAAAAAATCTACACGTGATCTTTGATGGGAGGTGATTCATCTTCACTCTTTCGGGCATCTGCTTTGAGGTGAGACAAAAATTGGATCCTGTGCTTTGTTAATGGTGTTGAGCAGCTCCCACAAGGAGAGGTCCAGAATAGGTGGTTCATTTGTAGACACCTACATCTAGTCAGATGAATTCCATGTGATGTCCTGGAGCTAAGAAAGTATAACCCCCAAACCTTCTCTGTCGTGATGGGATGTCGTACCTGACCCAGTGGAGCTGCTACGAAAGTGCTGGGCATCGTTGTACTCATGGATCAGAAAATCTGTTCTCTGCTTCTTATTTAATGTTTGGTTTCTTTCTGTCTCTTCATCCAGATAGTTCTCCACTGTGAATCTTCTGTGAACCTACCCTTGTCTGTTCTGCTGGAAAAGTACTGTGAGGCTTTGTCAGCCCGCACCAATGTCACAGGTATTTATTTCTCCGTTTCTTGTTGGCTTCTTGTTACTGGAGGATCTGTTTTCAAAGTGTCCTTGCTCCAGGAACATCCTTTCCTGCTGGGATAAACATAGTGCCTCCAGTCTTGGGTGTTCACTGGCGACAATGAACAGTGGTGTGACGCGGAAAGGAAGCTGGGAATTTTACACACTCAAGGGAACTCACAATGACAGCCCTTTCTCGTAATTTAATCTGTTGAATTAGCTGACTGATGGGATAGTTGAAGGTCAGAACAATTGAAGTGTCTGTATCCAGACCAGTTTTTGAAAGCAGGGCAAAGCACGTGACTCTTGGCTGAGGTACACCAAAATACACACCTCATACAGCAGAGAAATGATGCTGCAAGAGATGTGAAACTGGACCCTGATTTGCTTCACAAGTGGGAGGAGCACACTCAGAGCCACTCCTCTGCATCATGATTTGGGGAGGGTGGCTGTGCTGCAATGAGTGATGCTACTGGGAGAAAAGTTGTGAATTTGTTTTTTTCTTTCCCCTTCACTCCTCTTTCCCTCTGGTAAATCTTCATGGAGGGAGGAGTCTAAAAATAATCTAGGTGTTATCACTCTGTCACTTCTCCAGCCCTGAGAAATGACAGAGGAAATGAGGCTCAGGGAAGAAACAAAATCTTTCTGTATGATATACCAGATCAACAGTGGTTTACTCTGATTGTATAATTTCCTTAAGGACAATAAGCTGATCTAGACAAGCTGATCAGACTGGAGTGTGAAAGTTGTGCTTGACTGCCTCTTCATTTACATATAAATGGGTGTGTTGACCTGCCTTATGAATCTGGCCAAAGCTCTTGTGCCGTTGAGTTCCTGGGGGCAATTCTGCCTCATGAAGCATATTTGTTTATATAAATTTTAATGTAGCTGGAAACAAAAGGGAGATAGATGAGGTTCTGTGTTTGAACCTTTCTTTCAGGTGTTCTTCGCCTTTTGAATGTTTTTGTAAACATTTCTGTAGAACTTGCCCCTTATTCATAATTTATTTTTCCTTGTGCAGAGCTTCTATTGCAGAAAGAACAAATTGCACATCAGGCTGCCTTAGAAGTCAGCAAACAATTTATTTCTCAACTGTTGACAAAAAGTAATTTTCTGGGTTGTGTAAATGATGCATAAACACAGGATATCTTTTCAGGCAGAGTGTGGTTACAAGAATAGCATTTTTAATAGCAAAAGGGAAGAGAGAAGCCACAGAAGCCTCTCTTCTATTCCACTATCATTGTAAAGTGCCAGTGATCAGAGGTAAAGCAACGCTCTGAAATTAATGAAACTTGATTTTTATATAGGGACTATCCAATTTTTTTTTTGAGACAGTCCAACCTGCAGCTTTTCTAGAACATACCTTCCCCTGGTGCTTCAAAACCCTGTGATCTGTACTCTGCTCTGAGAATGGGGTTACACATATAGTATATAAATATTGTAAAACCCAATGGTCAGACCAGCTGGACATAATCTCAGACTCAGGCATAAGCATGAGGTGAACTTTGGGACATACTGGAAACAAAAACTCATTTTTTTTTGCTTAGCACAGGTAAACGTTCTTCTCTCAGTGTGGTGGATCATCAACAGGAACATGGCTCTTCTATCCACCACGTGTTCTTTTTGTGTTCCATGACAACTGGATCTTCCCAACAGCCTGGACTGTTCAGCTATGAGACATCTCATCAAAACTGGAGCTCTGCCATATGGTGATCTCCTCTCTCTACTCAGTCAAGTTCTAGTTGCCACAGTTAAAAGTCCAAAGCATGATTTCAGGCTTAACTGGCACCTAAAATGGAGCAGAAATTAAATGTTTTTTTCTTCAGTGGGATCCAAGGATAACGAGCTCCCGTGACTAAGTCTGCTTTAATCTTTCAGTGTCCGAAATGAGGTGAGCTGTGTGAATCCTGCATTTTGAGCCCTCACAGCGACAAGGATGTGTCACTTTGGTGTGTGGCCATTGCCCCATTCAGCAGCGTGGATGGATGGGAGCAGACCACAGGGCCTGCAATGTCTGAGTCTTTTCTCTGGCTCATGTTCCTTAACACAGTGCAGATAGCATATTTTAGAAGGGGGGAAAAAAAAATCAAGTAAAGAAACCCAAGGAGAGCCATATTGAACAGTCTTTATTTAGCTGGGAGAACAGTAAACATTAAGTTTTGTAATTGGTTATTTTCCCTGTTTCTTTTCCAGAAGATGCTGTTAATTAGTCCAATATGGTAATTTCCTCCTCTTATAATTACTAATTTCACCCCCCAAATATGTTCACTCTAACTATCTCAAACAGATGGCATAAAATGCTTTTGAGAATTTAATGCATGTGTAATTTCACTGAATTGCTGAGTGAATGACATTGTAAATTCAGTCTGAAATGATTTAAACCAAGAAATATTTTTTTCAGAGTTGGAAGGCAACACAACTCACTCTCTATTTTGGGCATTGTTTCCTTGAAAATCCCTGGGTGACACCTTCATGATTTCTTGGGTTCAGTTTTTGAGCTTGATGGGGTTGTCAGTGAGTGGCTTAGGTTGTTAAAGAACCACCATCAAAACTATTAACAAAAGTATGTTTATTATGAATTTCTAAAGTGAGATCTAACAAAGTTCAACATCAAGATTCACTCTGTTACTACATGGATGGAACATCCAAAGGAAAACAGAGTTAGAATCGAGACAAAATTATTTACACAGAGATCAAAAATGCAAAAGTGCAAGGGGGACCCTTCTGTTGAATCATGAGGTTGAGAGTAGACCTCGCCTTGCTTGCTAAACTCCTGATAGAATTTAGGAGCAGCTAGGTCTCATCTTAATCTCATACTTGATCAATGCTTTATATGCTAAGGATTACACATGAAATTAATCAGGATCACCTAAAGAACCACCATCCAACATGTCAGCAAACGGTGATCTTAATATGATGTTGTAAAAGTAGCAATTCAGCACAGATGGAATTTTTACACGGCTTCTGAAGCATCAGCAGTCTGAGGTTTATTCACAGTTTTAAGGTGGATCACAAGATTTTGGCAGCACTTAATCACTGACTAATTTAACATTTACAAAGGGAGTCAGTAGAATTTATTACAACTGCAGGAGTCAGTTATAGATCTAAGATGGCAACATTCAGACTGTGCCTGGTGTAGGGTATCTAAATTTCCATCCTGGGCACGATCCAGGTTGGTAATTACTGGAATTTTGAAAATTCCAGTAGCAGTGGTATCCTTCCACTCAGGCTCTGGTTCAGGTAAGGAATGTTCCAAGGGAATGACTGGATATTCCTACTGTCATCCCATACCCTACACGGTCAGTGCTGCTCCCACCTTAGCCATGCAAGGGTGCCTGGGATGACCAAGGGACACTTCACCCTCCAACTCATCACACAGAGGGCAAGGCCAAGCAGGAATTCCTGAGAATGTGGAACAGTCCAGAGGAGGGCTGGGGGGGGAGAGGGAAGTGCAGCATCCCAAATGGGAATGTATGTTTGTATTTGTGAAGGAAAATTTATACTTGGCTTTCATATATAAGAGGAATTGGTTGAAATGACAGGATTTTTTGATAGGTACCTCAGCTGGAGGTGTTTCTGATGTTGTAATCTCTGATCTGGCATGGTTGAAATTACAGGAATAGCCAGGATGACTGGATGACTCTAATTTTATATATCTATATGAGATAGGCAATGAGTTATAGATTGAATTTTTATAGGAATGTAGGGGACATGGCTCCGCAATTCACACTGATATCCTAGGTGGTTTTTTATCATTCCCTTCACATCCTTTGACTTCCCCATCTTATATGTTTCCACTAAAAGCTACAAGTCTTGGCTTACATTTAATCCTACTTAATTTTGATCTCCATGGGAATCTTTTGATCCCGTTTTTGGTCCATTGATACATTTGACCACACAATCTTTAAGACCTTGTCAACAGATAATTCATCTAAACCCAGGAATTTTGTCCAAAAAATAAACCATGGCCAGTGCTGCTATGCTAGCTGTATCAGTATAAGAATTACATTCTCTGTTTTTTTTTCTCTTTCTTCCCCTTCAGCCATGTAATTTGGAGCTTGTAATTTGTATTTATGATGTTTAAGCCTATTCAGACAATATAGTAAAGGAGAGGCAGTAGATTAGTTGTGTATTTCATTTTAAGAAGTCCTGGGATACAATGGGAAAGGAAAAATGGTTTGTTCCCCCTGGTGAGTGGATCCTCTGGATGTGGGGGTTGGTTCCTTGCCCTCATTCTGGTCCTTTTGCAGTGCATTGAAAGGCTGGTTTTTTGACAGAAATGGTGTAAACCTCCTGACTCTGAGTGTGCAGGACTCCACCTGTACAAATTCTGGCTTGTACTGCTCTGGTATTGTTTTCCCTGGGGGAAACTCTCGTTTAAGGAACACGGTGGTGGGTGTGAGGGGAATGGTATCCAGGGATGGATTCCAACACACAGCTCCTTCAAAGATGCTCATCAAGCCTCCAACTAACCTGACATCACTTGGAGATTGCCATAATTTCCCCAGTTGCTGGGACAGTTTGTTATACCAGAGGCTTCTCCAGCACTTAACAGTGTCACAAAACTGGGAGGGGATGAACAGTGGTCTCCTTGGCTGACTTAGTTTTAAGCAGCTGGTTTCAATCTGTCACTCTTTAATCAATCCTTCTTTTAGCAGATGAAAGTTTCATGACAGACAAGCATATTTGATAACTTGCTTTCCATGCAGAACTGCAGAGGTGAGGCACTGACTGCTCCAGGGGTTATTTATTTCTGTACACCACACTGCCCTGTTTCTTGGAAGCAGAAATTTGGCATCATTGCATCTCTGAATATCCCTCCACAGTAATGGCATGGCAGCAATTCTCACCGTTTCCCTTCTGATTTTCCCAGCAGGCCAC
Source organism: Empidonax traillii (assembly GCF_003031625.1). Taxonomy (NCBI): domain Eukaryota; kingdom Metazoa; phylum Chordata; class Aves; order Passeriformes; family Tyrannidae; genus Empidonax; species Empidonax traillii. The sequence continues at coordinate 102,590 of NW_020956463.1, forward strand.
ATCCATTTATAAAGAGAACTTGGATGAGCTATTTATTTTCACGTGTGCTTTCGCTGCTTTGGCGTCAGCCTCCTGGCTGGAGCTCCCTACACTGCTCCTGCAGCTGCCTGTGGGACATCATCCCATCCACACCACCCAGTCACTGCTCACAGGCACAAAGATAACCTTGGGCATCATCATTTGGATGACCAGCACCCAAGCTGGACACCAGCAATCTTCGTAGTGCTTCCTATTTTCAGATGTTGCAATAGCACTATTTAAATAGAGGTGATGATGTTGGTTTACTTCCCACTGCCCCAAATGCCATTCCAGGCAGTCTAGCACTGCTTGCTTGTGCTTCCCAAAATAAATCTGAGAGTGTTGTGGGGTGCTGGACAATTTGTATTACTGCCACTGGTCCTTAGAATTTTAAAAGTTGCATTTTTTTCAAGTTTGGGGCAGTTCCAAACTGAGGATATCAAAAATCTCTCATGTATTAGGCAACTGTGTAGACAGCCCAACAACTTCTGTGATCCAGTAGAGAGGATTATTTAGAGAGATAGAATAATTTAGGTTGGAAAAGACCCTTAGGATCATCTAGTCCAATCATTAATATAACAATACCAAGTCCAATGCCAAACCATGTCCCTGAGAACCACTTCATACATTCGCTGTACAAACAAAATATTTATGATGGTTTTGGGGTTTGAGGGTGTTTTTTTTTTAGCAAGTGATTTATATAATGAAATATATAAACATATCTAAAGGTTCCCACATTCATGCCAGGTGTCCAGAGGATGACAAGTTATTCCAGAATTTACAGCAACAGCAGACTAAGCTGTGCAAGTGAGGCTGCAAAGTGCTCCTCATGACACATTTTTCAGTAAGAAGTTGCTCCAGTGTCTTGGCCCTGTGAAAAAGCGCTTTTGCAGAACCTCGGGAAACTACCAAAGGAAATAATCTGCCCTCGGATTTTGCATTATACAGGAAGGTAAAGACTCTCTGAACATCTTCATCCAAACAGTCTCTCAGTGGCACCAGCTCTGAGCTGATGAACATCTGCAGCACATCTGTCTGAAGTCACTAAGATGCTGGGCTTGTGGGTCTGAGGGAGGGCTGGAGAACGGGGTTGCTGATGGGAGGAAGTCAGGGCAGATCCCACCATCCTGTTAAGACTCTGGAAGCATTTGCAGTGACCAACCCGATGGCATTGCCGTGGTGGTTCCCTGGGATGCTGTGCACAGTCAGGAGAGGGAAAAGTGGTCAGAGGAAAACTTGAGAGGAATGCAGATAAGAAAGGCAGGGACCATAAACAAAAAGCTACAGCGGGAAAGCACCACTGAGGGTTTTTTTTCTGTTTCAGAAGGGTGGCACCTCAATCCCGGATCTGTCACTTCTGCATGATTTGTTCTCAGCAGACTTTCAGTAGTGACTGCTACAATGCCCCACTTCATCAAATATACTTGAATCTTTGAATTTATAGAGTTGGTACAATAAATACCGTTTGCTGAACGTGGTTTCTAAATTAGATAACTTTTTTTTTTTTTTTGTACACTTGATAGATAAAAATATGCTCTCTAGAACGTCTCATTTTGTCAAGTTCTGCTGAACAGATGGAGTGCCTTTTCTGTTCACACAGAATCACGTCAGTGTATCTGGTCCTAAACGAAAACACCTCCTGTCCTTTAAATCAACATCCCTCTCTGGGTTTGTGGGTTGATGAGCCCCTTCAAGAAGTGAATATAACACTGTGGCCAATTTAGAGAGTAAACCCACAGGAGTGATACTACAAACTGCACTGTTCTGAAGGATGGGTGCTTCAGAGGGATGTGCAACATATATAGTGCTGGGAGATTACTGTTATTAGGAAACGGGAGAGGTTGGTTAGAAGAGGCAATCCTTTTGTTGTTGTTGTCTTTGATTTCAAAAAAACGCCCCAGAACTTATGATCCCATGACTGAGTTGGCTCTCCAGATTAGGAATGAGCTTCTAGATATGCCCTGGTTGACACACAGTAGTTGTCTTCCCTTTGTCTGCCTGCTTTTGGCAAAATGGATGTTTCCACGCTGCTTGTGGAGGGGTGTCCCTGAGCCACACTCAGAGCTGGATTCACCTATAAAACAGACCAAGCTGAGGATGGGCTACACCCATTTCTTTGTGAAGGTAAAATCTAGGTGGTTTAGTCCCCTATGTGTGTAAAATTTATCTACATTACTTCACTAGCAACTACTGAAAGCAAAAAAAAAAAAAAAAACGAGGCTGACCTTCCACTATCTGTTATTGGTATGTTGCAACGTATGCTCAAAGCTTTTTGAGCATCCAGCAGTTGGTCTGAGGAAGAGAAAGTGGTGGGATGCTTCCTACTTAGAGATGCTGTCTTGGCTTACTCTGGACTAGAGTGTGAACACAGAAAATGGATCAGAGGTTCGGGGTGCATAAATTACCTGCTGTGAAGTTGGAGCTGGCAGCTTGTTCCTCCTTGTTTGACTCTGGGCTGTGTCACTCGGTGGAACTTTTCTGAGTAAACCGTAGAGAATCAGTTTGCCTTTGCCCCCAACCCTGAGGTGAGAACATCTCATTGTATAGTTGTAATATCATGGAGTCATTTAGGTTGGAAAAGACCTTTAAGATCACTGAGTCCAGCCCTTAACCCAGCCCTGCCAAGGCCATCACTAAACCATGTTCTTAAGAGTCACATCTTTTAAGTACCTCCTGGGCGGTGACTCAGCCGTTTCTCTGGGCAGCCTGATCACTCTTCCAATAAATAGATTTTCCCTAATATCCAATCTAAACCTCCCCTGGTGCAACTTGAGGCCGTTTCCCCTTGTCCTGTCGCTTGTTCCCTGGGAGCAGAGCCCAACCCTCACCTGGCTCCAGCCTCTTGTCAGGGGGTTGCAGAGTGAGAAGATCCCCCCTAAGCCTCCTTTTCTCCAGGTTGAGCCCCCCCAGCTCCCTCAGCTGCTCCTCATCAGACTTGTGCTCCAGCCCCTTCCCCAGCTCCATCCCCTTCTCTGGACACGCTCCAGCCCCTCAATGTCAGTCTTGGAGTGAGGGGCTGAAAACTAAACACAGATTTCAAGGTGCCTCAGCAGCACCAAGTACAGAGAGATGGTCTCTACCCTGGTGCTGTGGCCACGCTGTTCCTGACACAGACCAAGATGCCACTGGCCCTCTTGGCCACCTGGGCACACCTGGGCTCATGTTTAGTCATGGACCAGCACCCCCAGGTTTTTTTTTTTGACTGGGCATGTTTCCAACCACACTTCTCCAAGCCTTTAGCCTTGCAAGGGGTTGTTGTCCCATGGATGAAAAAATAGCTAAGCACTAAAGCTTGCCAAAATGCGAAGTAACCTGTAAAGCTCCAGCTCTGTATTGTTCAGCTTTCTTATTCCATTACACAATAAGAACTGTGAGCTTTTTTTTTTTTTTTTTTTTTTTTTGCTCTCTGGGTATTCATCTTACTCATTAAGCTGTCAGAGGGTGGAAACTGGCTATATAAGAAAGAGCTAATGGAAAATGTTAACATGGTTTATGTAAGCCACTCTGGCCTGAAGTGTTCAACATTTCACCCTCGGTATTATCTTCACTTGTGGCAACGACTCATTCCCTTTGTGATGTTACTTGTGTGCGTAAACTGTCAGACAAAAGGATTGCTCATGGCTGCAAATATTCCCAGTGCACACACCAGCAGCTGAGAGAGTGACACAAGTGAGGAACAGGTTCCTAAAGGTGTAAATGCTGTGTGGTGTCTCAGCTCCATTAATGTCCTACAGGAGCCTGATTTCGAGGTTCTGTCTTCACCCTCCTGAATCTCTGCCTTGTGCAGGTGCCCGTGGTACATAAGGCCAAGACATTGAGCAGCTGATCTCTTGACTGCTGTCACTATTAAATAGAGGATGGTTTAACATACCAGAGAAAAATCCTTATCTTGTTCAGGAAATCCTAAACACCTTAAACTTCCCTAAACATCCACTGTTGGAGACTGGGAGATGCAGTAGGTAGACCTTCAGGCAGAACCAGGAGGGCTGTTCTGGTGTTTTTAAACAAGCCTGTTTCTTTTTTAATTGAGTATAGAGTGGCCTAAGGCCCACTCAGCTGCAAATGCCTACTTTGTAATAACTAGAGTTACAGGAAATTAATCATACTCCTAAGAACCTTCTCTTTCCTTGAAAGTATCCCTGAGGTAATTTAGCAGAACGTGGAAAACTATTGCTTTCTGCCTTCTGTGTAAATAAAGGGGAAGGAGTTAATATCAGAAGGGAGATGTAGTTGCAATTTTGTTGTTAATCTGCTCAAGGAGACCTGATGGCAAGTTCATCCCTGGGAACCTGGGTGTGAAATCTTTAGATGAATCCTCAGTGTGTAGCCACACTTGAGAGGTCTTTGAAATTTGAATTAGTGAGATAAACCCAGGATTTCTGGTGAAGGTGGGTGACTTCTTATCTGTTTGTTGTGAGTTGTTAAATATACACATATATATTTAAAAAAATATATACACATATAGATGTATAAATATATACATATATGCATCAATATATGCATATAATTAATATTAATAGCTGATTATTTTAAGAATGAAAAGTCTCATTATGCTGAAATTGTCCTTCCAGTAGCCACTGAGTGAACTTTGAAACCTTTGAGCTGTAGGGTTTAGGAGTATCATCAGTATTTTTTGCTATCTTGTCTCCAGAAAAATACATCTGTTCTCTCATTTGAGTTAATTTAAAACTTCCCATAGATCTGCATTTTCTTCATGGGTACATAAACTCAATTTATGCAATTATTTATGCAGGATGATCACCAATTCTCTTTTTCTGTTACTCCTAGAGGTTTTAAAAGTCTTGAGTTTCAGAGGAGGGAAATGCTATTTTAATGCTACAGTTGCCCCCTGAAGTGCTTGTCATTTCTGCCTGGGAGAGTTCCCGATTCACTCAGACCAGGCTGGTGTTCTCTCACACTGTGCTTATGGATTACTCTTCTTCTTTTACTTAATTTTTTATGAAGCCTTCTCAGATCCAAATGTAAAATTCTCATTAGCAGAAAAAAAAAAAATACAGTTTTCCAGGTTGCTATAAAATAGCTGGTTATGCTACGAATCTCTGAGATAAGTGATACAGAAATTCACCCACTATATGTACTTCTTTTTTAAAAAAGCAATTATTTTTTTATAAGAGGACAATAAAAATTGATATAGCTATATATGTTATTAAATTTTTGGCTACTATTTCCCTAACCTGGAGGATAAGATTTTATGGCCATTTTCAACAGGGACACAAAGAGCTCAGGGGCATCAGTGGACACATGCACAGTAAAAATGATTATGCCTTCTATTTTTGTATTATCATCATTAGAGTTTCATCAACATCCACAGGATGATGAGTCCATTTGATTTGGGAAAGCACACAGTTGAGAAAAAATTGTTTGCAGCATTACACAGTACCTTGCACTTTGTTTTTCTGCAGTCCCGTAGTCCACAGATGAAACAAGCGAAGAATGCTTGATTTTTGATCTGCATTGCAGATTTCAGGGGACTTTGTAGCTCTTTATTTCATTCCAGGAGGCCTGACTGTTGTGGATTATTTTACTTTAGGTCCACGATTTTCAGTTACTTCTTGTTTCCAGTGTTAAAAACAAAACAAAACAAAACAAAACAAAACAAAACAAAACAAAACAAAACCACAACATGAATATTTTGTCCTGCTTAACTTCCCATAGTTTAAAATTTAAAAAAAAAAAAAGAGTAGCAAAAACATTCTTACAGAATCCGTGAAAGCTGGGGGGTGGATATTTTTATCTCTGTTTTATATATGGTGAAAAGTGAAATGGTTTGCCAAGAATTCTAAGCCAGTCACCAGAGGAATATCAGAACTCAAGGCATTCTTGCTCTGCAGCCCTGCCTGCAGTACTTGGCTGGCACTGAAACCAGAGCAATTAAAAGCAAGCAGTGACATTTTTGCACTGCAGAACTTTAAAATATTCCATGGTAGCCTTGCAAGCCCACACACAACCTGAGAACTTTCTAACTGATTGATGCAACTGCTCTTGCTTTTAACCGGAGCTCTTAACGTGTTGATGCTTCCATCTGATCCCCTTCAGAAATGCTGAAGGCCCAAAGGTGAAACTCGTCATTATAAATCCATGATAAAGTAATGGGTTCAATCTGAATTTGGGTGGCTGGTGTGAAGTTCCAGGGAATAGAAGTAACGATTTTGGAGAAGGGAGTGCTGAGGTGTTTGCAATGAATAATTCAGTGACTATTGGAAGCTCAAGTAAGGGCAGCAGAGATAAGTTGCCCAGGATCACAGCATTAGCTAGAGCTAGATTTGAAATTCCTGCCTGTCTGCCCCACGCCCTAATAACTACTCTCTCCCCATATGAAATGTGTCACTTGCCTGGTTTGATGTGGAGTAAACAGGGTGTGTAAGTGTTAGTGTGACACTGACAGTGTGACACGTTCCGTGCTGTAGAAACACTTTTATGCCATTACAATCCCACAGAAGGCCTTGGATGGTATTTAAAAGGTTATAGGTAGGGAGGGTAAGGTGATCAGCATAATAAAAACATCTGTCCTCTTTATCTGTTCCATGGAGGCAGCCCATTACTGGTGTGGAAATGTTGCTGATGGATGCTCTGGTTTGTGGTGTGTTTGCTGGATAAATATGTCCACTGAACTACATAATGGTCAAGGTGGACAAGGTGCCATGGAAGAGAAAATAATGGTGTGGGCAAGGCAACAATTACAGAAGTCTCACCTGATTGTGTCTTATCCTCTGTCTGATCTGTACAGTAGCTGTAAATTCTCAGACATGTGATAAGAAAAACTGAAACACAGGCCAAGTGATCTGAGTTAAAGAAGTCTGTTGGGTCACTCTGGTCCTGTTGGATCCCACTGAAGTGTAGCAGAATATTCTGGCACAAAGCCTAGGAGGGGGCCAGCTGTGGGATTTACACAATGTGTAAATGTGTCAAAGGCAACGTGACCAAACACCTCAGCACATGCAGTTAGGGAGTTTAACGCGTGCCAAAGTGCTGCTGACCTGGTTACCATGACAGCCTTTGGTTTGTACAGCTCTTCTCTTCCTGGAATCTTCAGAGTGACCATGAATAAGCATCAGAAGTGCTACATTCCGAAGCTCTCTGTCAGTGCAGTCTGAGTCAGTGATTTCCTTGACCTTCTATACATACCCTGTTCCTGATGGAGAGCAGGGAGGGTAAAACATCAGTGCTCATCTGGAAATTTCAGTGCATAGGAAGGGGCTGAGAAGTTGGGGGGCAGATGGACTGTGCGTCTTCCCCTTGTTCTCCAGACCTTTCCTCTGCCCTCCTCTTTCTCCTCGCTCAGTCACAGACTCCTGAGATGTGAGACATCCCATCTCTCACTCCATCCTCTTTGGACCCACAGATCCTCCTCTACATCTTCCTTGTTGCAGATGTCTTGGAATTCCCCACCAGTCCTTATTCAGCTTATGGGCCCTGCTGAGCTGTCAGAGGGATGGGGGGTGGTGGAGATGAGGTGGAGCAGGATGTGGAGCTGGGCTTTGCTCTTAAGATCAGGGAATGGATGGACACCTGGGAGTTGTTAAGGTTTTCTTCTCCTGCTCCATTTCCTGCATGAGCTTATTGGTTTAAGACCTAATGGAGAAGCAATTTCCATGGGATATTCCAACCAAGACTTTTATTTTAGGTCCCCTAATGTACTGAGGGATTCCCAAGCACTAAATGCAGTTCCAGTCAGAGTGTTTGTAGCTCCTATCTGTTTAGGAATTTTCAACAAAAATTTTTAAGGCAAAAGCAAACCTAAAAGAATAAAAATCTACTTAAAATTTTAATACTTCTGGTTGCTGGTGGTTGTCTAGGTGAGGGTAGACCAAATTTTACCTTTAGGAAACTCCAAATCTTACTGATTTTTACTTTAGGAATGTGTTTAATTTTCTGCTATCACTGCTATAGGGAAAAAAAATCCTGATTTACATAGGTGTAAATGTTTTCCTTCAACAATTTTCAAAAATTTACATGTTTGGAAAATTCTTCTATTAAAAAATCATATTAAATCCATGAATGAAACAAACCTCCTTAAAGGCAACTTCTTTACAGTATGTGTAATTAGAAAATGAAGGGAGAGGCTCATCTGAGTAAATTCAGACATTTCCACTCTTCAAAATAAGCAGGATAAAACTCACCCTCCTTTGTGGATGCCTAGAATTTGGGGAGAATAATTCTACCCCACTTGTTTATGCAGCCAGGCCTGCTCTCTGGTTACATCCATTTCACTGCTATTAAGGTATCATAAACATTTCGTAGCCTTTGGCCTTCATATTTGTGTGTCTCTCTCATAAAATGAATAGTAAATCTCCAAGGAAAATGCTGTTCTGAACAACTGCAGGGTTCAATTAAGGAAAGCATCAAACGCATTTCTAAGAGTGGTCATAGAGTTATAGAATCATTTGGGTGGAAAAGACCTTTAAAATCATCAGATCCGACCAGAAACTCAGCACTGCCAAGCCCAACACTGAACCATGTCCTCGAGTGCCACATCTACACAGTGACTCCATCACTTGTTCCAGTGCTTGACAAGCCTTTTGATGAGGAATTCTTTCCTAATATCCAGTCTAAACTTCCCCTGGCACAGCCTGAGGCCATTTCCTCTTCTCCCATCACTTGCTACATGATATGTAACCTTTCTTTTCCTTTGCTTCTGCTTCCACAATTTTCCTACCACTGAAGATAATTTTCAGTGATTTATAATGAAACAATTTCAGGCTGAAAATATATCTTTTTTTTATCATCAGCACACTTTAGGTTATGTAGTTTAGAAACATTTTCTTCCTCTCAGAGTCACAAAGGTAGGGGCTATTCATACTTCTGGTTTTTGAGAATTGGAATGGCTGTTCAAGTGCAGACAGGCTTCTTTGAAAACATTATAAAATCCCTCTGTTATCAGTAGTGAAAAAGGACAATTTGAGTCACATTATAAACCCAAGGAGGGCTAGTTGTGTTGCTGCAGCTGGGAGAGGAGGACACATGATGTCTGAAGGAAAGACACAGCCTGGAGGGAGCTGAAGGAGGACAGGAAAAGTGTAGAGTCTCTTTCTGGCCTGTCAAGGCTTTGATTTAAACACTTTGCCTTCCTGCAGAGGGACAAGTTATCCAAGGGTCTGCCTACCTCTGATCCAGTCACCAGTCTTTACAGACCAGTGGGACAGTCAGGATGCAGAAGCAGACATCTCCAGAGGGATGGCTGCTGTTAGGAGTAAATCACAGGATAAAATGAATTGACCCACGGAAGCATTTTTATTCTTCTGCTGGAAAGTTACCATCTCTGTCTTGGAAACCCTAATTTTCTATAATTCATTCTCTGCAAATCCATGTTCACTCTGCATTTGTAGATTCCCAGATACTTTCTGTTTTAACGTTTTTTTCCTTTGTTTTTAGTGTTTCAGCCCATTAATGAAAGCTTAGTAAGTTGTCATTTTCTGGGGGACTTCTCGTCTCAGGAATGGAAACTCAAAATCGGTCTTTTGGTTATCAGTCATATTATTATTGTTATTATTCATGTTCTTATTATGATAGTATCTAGAAGCTAAATCAGATCAGCATGTCTCTTGGGATAAACACGGCAGATCTTAACATATTCAGAAAGGAAGAGTATTTTATCCTTTAAACAATAAGGGTTTATCGTTGCTTGTTTGCCTCCTTCCTTCCCTTTGTATTTATTCTGGAAAGGATGTGCTTCAACGAGATTTATCTGCTCTTAACTGATGCCCTTAAAATTACATCAGTCCCAAACTGATGGGCTGTTTTAACAGTAGGAGTGTAGACTCTGAAAAATAAAAATCTCTTTACTTTGCAAATGGAATCTGTTCGGAAGAAAATCCCCACATTCAGCACTTTGCAGGAGCTGGGTATTTTTTGAGCGCTTTGTATGAACCTGGCATTTTCTCCAGCGATGCCAAGTTCTCAGTCCAGAAAATGGGGCAAAATGGGTTGTTTTAGTGCTGTTGATGAGCTGGTTGGTTTGTTACAGCCTCCCACGTGCTTGGTCACAGCCATGGATTTGTGAAGTCAGCAGGTGCAGGTACAGGGCACAGCTGGTTATTCCTAATTTGTTCTTCACTGTCCTCTCAGTTGGTGCTGTTGGTTGGTGAAAACCAATTTTAGAATCATAAAATCATCGAATGGTTTGGGTTAGAAGGGACCTTAAAGATCATCCAGTTCCAACCCCCTGCCATGGGCAGGAACACCTTTCACTAGACAAGGTTGTTCCAACCTCTGTCCAACCTGGCCTTGGACACTTCCAGGGATGGGGCAGCCACAGCTTCTCTGGGAAACCTGATCCAGAGCCTCACCACCCTCATGGGGAATAATTTCTTCCTAATATCTAATCCAAGCCTGGCCTTTTTCATTCCCCCTTGTCCTGTCACTCCAGGCCCTTGGAAACAATCTGTCTCCAAATTTCTTGTGGGCTCCCTTCAGGTCCTGGAAGACCACAGTTAACCTTCTCTTCTCCAGTCTGACCAATCCCAATTCTCTCAGCCTTTCTTCACAGCAGAGCTGCTCCATCCCTCTGATCATTCTTGGTGGCCTCTCTGGACTTGTTCCAACATCTCCATGTCCTTCCTGTGCTGGGGACCGCAGAGACGGGTGCAGGACATCACGATTAGCAGCCACAATAAAGATCACCATGGAAAATTGTACCCCCCCCAAAAAAAAAAAAAAAAAAAAAAGCCTCAGTGGAAGTGTTCAAGTGTTCAACTCTCTGCAAATTGAAGCTGTTTTTTACAAGGAAAGATTTTCTAGGCCCAGTTTTGGTTTTGTTTTCCCTGTAGATGGGATTCCTCTCCCTCAGTTTAAACATTTGTAGTACAGACATGTCCCAGGGAGCAGGTCAGCCCAGGTTGCCTTTATAGTTAATGGTGAGAGAGAGAGAGAGAGAGACTTTTAGAAGACAATTTATCTGTTCCAATTTAAGTATCTTCGTTGTGGTGGCAGAAATCATCCTGTAGAGTCCACTGACTGGATTCCTCTTGACTCTTAAGGGAACTCACAGATTTCTCTGCCACTGGCAGCTACTCTACAGACTATTAAACTGAGACAAATGATCCCATTCACATCATCTGCAGCTCAGATGAGCAGTGCCCATCTATCAGTTCTTTTGTGGACTGCTTAATTTATGTTTTCTACAGATTTTGCCTCCATCGAAGACTTTAAGGAAACATAATCCATAAAAACTAGCATAATTTTCTGAAGAGGAGAGGTATTTTCTTCTAAAAACCACAAATTGCTTCCTATTCTCAGAAGTTTCTTAGGAGATAATTAATTTTTAGCTGAGGAGGGTAAAGTGGGCTCTTCTTTCATCTCAAAAAAAAAAATCAATTATTTCAAATGAAACCACAGCTTTCTTGGTGTGGAGGGACACTCAGCTATTGATTTCAGTGGAGACTGGAATTTTAAGGTTAAACTCACAGGACTGTATTAGAGGAATAACCTTTGCTCACAATCACAGAATGGGTTGCAGGGGACCTTAAAGTTCATCCAGTTCCAACGCACCAGTAATAATAGTCAGGTATATAAATACAGAAAACAAAAAAAATAATCAGAGGTGGGAAAAGAATTCAGCTCAAAAGTGTTGGATATATACACAATGTAGACAACCAGAATTAAGTCAGACACCTCAGGCTCCTCTTCTAGGCAATTGCTGCTGTTGCAGCGTTTTTATACCCATCTGATTTAAATGCAGGCTTTATACTGAGATGGGCCTGGCTCTTCTGTTAAGAGGGTCCAGGGGGTTTGTTCACAGGCAGAGACTGCACATCCACAAAGTCAGGATTTTCTCACCCAGAGGTTCCAGTTGGTGTTTACGGATCAACAACTGCGAGTCTGAGCACAGAAATAAAAATTATTATTAATTGTGATAGACTAAAGACACCCCAAGGACCCTTAGGATAAATCACAGAATCCTGGAGTGGTTTGGGTTGGAAGGGACCTTCAAGATCATCTCATTCCAACCCCCTGCCATGGGAAGGGACACCTTCCACTCCACCAGGTGCTCAGAGCTCTGTCCAGCCTGTCCTTGAACATTAATCAGCATCTAAAATTTAGGGATCCGAACCATTTATTTCATTCAGCAAACTACAGAGTTGAAAAAATTCCAGGAAACTGATACGAATTCCTGCTCAAGATTTTTACATCTTTGTTCTTCTCCTGCCTGCATTTTCTGTCACCTGGCGAACTGAAAATCTGATGCAATTCAGACTAAATAATTAAAGTGTAATTTAAATGACCCCTAGGTTGTTTCAGCCCAACTCCAGCTAATTTTGTATTCAGAGACAGAAGCAGAGTCACACAGGCCAAGAAAATCTATTTGTCCATTATCACAGGTATTTTTTTCTATCTGTGTTAGAGTATCTCAAAGGATTTGGGATAAAATGGTCACAGTCAGGGCTCTTCCCTCAAAGCTACTTCTAATTCATGGAAAATAAAATATTTTCTGCCATGCCTGGTAGGTTGGCTGGTTTATATCATACTTCCAGTTAAGTACATTCAGAGTCACTCAGAGAAGCTATACCAGGGTAATGGCAAAACCCACATCCTTCCCCAGCTTATTCCTAAACTATATTAGGATATACCCAAGAGTTTGGGTGAACTGTGAGTGACAAAGGCATTGGGCAAAACTGAGTGGAACAGGGCAGGTTTTGCCTCATCACAAGGGAAAGTTCGACCCAAATGATTGTTCTGGGGCGATCAAAGCTACTTGTCTTTTATTTTGGCACTGGGAATATACTGCCCTAAGAAAAGATTTCACAATTCCTTCTGTTTCCTCAAATACAGTTTAGCTTGAACTAACTCAGTCCTTTTGATCAAAAAGGAGCAGGGAAAAAGAGAAACACTTTGTCAGAAATTTTCAACTGGCAGCAGTCTGCAAGTACTCCCAGCAGAGTGTGGGCACAACATCCCTCTTCCCACAGGGGAATGGAAAACCTCCTCCAGTCTCCTCTTTCCACAGGAGCAGCATTAATATGAAAAGGATAAGATGATTGATCATCAGTGTTTCCATCAAGAGCAGATTGAACCAGCCAGGGAAATTGGTTCAGGGGAGCAATAAGTTGGAAATCAGCTGGCAGAGGGCTGAGGACACACTTAGTTGAAAAATGGATTGAGTTGTGCAGTGATTTCAGGGTGAAAGGATGAGGTGGGAGGAGGAATGGGTGCTGAGGGCAGAGTTTGTCCACCTCAAACCCACACTCCCCTGTGTGCATAAAAGGAAATCTTCAGTGAAATTAATTTCTTACTGTAGCAGCACTTTATGCTGCTGAAGGAGGAGTAGAAAAATGCATTTTTTTTTTTTTCCCTCATGCAGATCTTTGTGTGAACCAGAGAACTCTCCGGTTTTGACCTTGCATTCGGGTAACTGCAAACAGGTTTTCTTTTGTAATGTTTCTAAACTCAATCAGATGTTTCTTTTGCAGTAATGAAGAATTAGGAGAGCCCTCCAGTGGCCAAGAGAGAGCTGTGAGCGTTGCTTTGGCAGAGAGCCAGGCTAGAAAACAAGGGGAGAAATATGGGCTGTATATTTGAAAGGTAGTAACTTCCAGCCCTGTTAGGGGGTGATTGTATGCTGCTTATATCAGTCCTTGGATCCAGAAGAATTTCACAGCACTCGACAAACTCTCTGAGTGAAATAGTATGTGTTAATTCCTTCCTCATTTCTGTCTAGAAAGAGCTATTTGCACAAAGGGGATAAACTTTAGGGATAAATTATTAGCTTTTATATTTAATAGCTTTACAGGAAATGAAAATGAAGAGAACTAATAATCACAGAAGTAATTATTAGTATTTAGAATGCAATAACTGCAGAAAAACCTCTTCACAAGAAAAAAGTTATTATTATTATTATTATTATTTCTTCATTCCATAGCCCCCAAAGGCAAAGCTGTGCTGACCAGGTGCTTGTTCCGTGCAATATTGCTGTAAATGATGGTTCTGATGATGTTATTAGCTGGGGAAGGGAAGAAGTGCTGGAAAATAATACCTTTTCCAGGCATCAATCTGCAGATTTTGACATCTTCTTTCAATAATTGGCAGTTAGCAACCTCCTGAATGGCCACTCTGGTTGGAGATGGGAGATTTTGGAAGGTTAGCGAGGAGATTTGATGAGTCCAGAAGAGAAGCAGCACTTGCTCAGCAGTAAAATGTTATCTTCCCTTTGCAGTTGAGCGTGAGAGCATGTGGATGACAAAATGTTTAATCAGAGTGTTTCATGTTTTCCCCAAACTCTTCCTTTAATATTCATGCAGTTTACCAAATACGAAACACATTAGCACATCATGGGAAAAGAAACCCAGCTGTGCTGTCAAGAAGATTGGAAGTGCCACACTTCCCAGGATTAATTTTTTTTTGCTGCACCTGTTATTAAAAGATCTATCATAATATCAGCTACTTGATGACAATTGCGTGTGTTTTACATCCATACTGAAATAAATCTGTTTTAATGTTGGTGCTTATTTCAATTTTCAACTGTTTTGCACTGATTTCTTGGGGATTGATCTTCGACTTTTTTTTTTTTTTTAAATCCACTGTAACCAATGCTGATGTAACTGGTTATTTAAAAAAAAAAAAAAAAAAAGCTGATGTAAGCAGTTATATATTGAGACCTCCATATCTAAAGTCTTGATAGGAACAGAAAGAAAATTGAAGTCCGAGGCTTTAAAAGGTTTTCCAAGGTTTATACTTTCACTGTGAAAGTTCTTCCCCATAAAATTGATGCAGTCAATTTGCAGGTGGATCAAAATGAATGTTTAAAATAACAAGATTCTCCAAGCTTTATTTAAGATCAATAAAATTCAAAGAAATGCAGTATTTGGACAGATAGGTGTGCATTTCAACCAAAAGAGCAATAAAGTCCTAGTTTTCAATTTCTGCCTAACATGTACAGATGGCTCCAATACCCATCCCAGATATGGGATGTGTTGGCAGGAGAGAGCTCTGTCCAAAATACAAATGGATCTCAAATGTATCTTGGGCTGAATTACACCCTGCAAGGTAGAATATCTAAGAGTGATAAACTTGAAGAAGATATTTGTCTCTAAATTAAATGAATCATCATTCTCTGAAAGTGGCCATTTCCCTGGAGACTGTTAAAGAGCCTGGATACCTGGTTTAGTCTAGACACCCAAATTTTAAGTGTCTGAAATGAGGTGAGGTGAATCTCTCTGTCACTGTAGACCTCTTAAATATCCAGCTCTAGCTCTGCAAGGTACCTGAGGTGCCCTTTTGCTGCAGAATTAGAAATATTGGCCCTGGTGTTAAAAAGATCAAAGTGTATTCAGTCAAGGTAGGTGGGAGATCTGGAGAGGGGTAGATGGGTTTTTTATCCCAGGATGTATCCAAAATTATGTAAGATCACTGATTCCAGACACAGGCACAAACAATGCTGCAGAGTTACTGTTCTTACATCCACTCTTTTCTTCTGGGGCTGCAAACACGTGGCAGCAGTTTGAAAATCGCAAATCAAGGCTTTATCACATTCTTTTTCCTCAGTTATCATGGCCATAACAATACTGTGACAATCCATTTTCATGCCTAATCATCCCAGTCGTGTCTGGTGTGACTGGTCCCTACCTCACTGTGTGTTACAGAATAATGAGTTTGAGAACTGTTGCCTGACTTGAAGTCAGTATCCCATGATTCCTTCCACTTGAATTTCCAGGCTTTTTTCTCTGGAGTTTGCTGAGTGTCCTGGAGCCCTTCTATAAATCAGGTGGCTGGCAGAGAGATACAGTGTTTGCCCTGTATTGATTTCCTCTGGTAAATAATTACATTAAATTTAAGACATGGAATTTCTAAACATAATGATATGCTGCTAACATTGTGATAGTCCTGTCTTAACAGGACATTTCTTTTCTCTTTACTCCTGATTTAATTTAAAATATTTTTGTTTGATCTCCCATGAAATGATAGGCTCAAATTCATGGGCTGGCAGTTGCCAAATGCTTTGGGGATGCAAGGTGCTGTGGGATCAGCAAACAGTTTGATCTTTGTTCTAGGCATCTGCAATGGGACTAATCAGATTAATGCAGACATTTACATCAATCCAGGTTGTTGTATGTTCCTCTTACAGACAGCAGAGGTTTACTCAGTGTTCAAGCTGAGGACAGAACCAATTTCATCAGTAGGTCAACTGAATCACATTGCAAAAGTTCTGATTTTTTTCTGCTGGCTGCAAACCTCAGTGATTGGCACCTCTGGAGACGTTTGCACTGGAGAAACCGTGAGACATGTGACGTGTCCCAAATTTGTTTCCTCTCTGAGAGGAGGTAATAAGCAAAACAGTTCAACTAAGAGAAGAAAATTGTCAGGAAAGGTGCAGTTCCCCTACCGCTGAAGGCTGCAACTCAGGCTACTCTTTACGTTTTAGGAGGTTTCCATATTTCTGAAAAATCTATTATGTGGAGTAAAACCTAAGTAGTAATAGTGACAGACTCTCCCTAGTGATGTGTTGATGGTGGGATTCTTCCTTTTTGTGAAGATCCAGGTTTTGCTCAGTCCAGTATCCAGTAGACTGACTGGAGATGCACAGTAGAAGACAAGTTCTTCTAACAAAATTCTCTGTTTCTGCTTCTTGTCAAGTTTAACAGTCGTGAGGCATTTGGGATTTAGAGGAGCAGAGTGCACTGATACTGTCCTGCCATCTACAATTCAGATTAAGTCTCCAAGATTGTGTGCTCATGCATAAATATCTTCAAGTGAGTTCTGATTAGTCCTCGTAATCAGTGGGTATCTGAGGCTCTGGTTGCTTGGACACAGGTGTCACAGAACATTTGAGATGCCTGAAGATGAAATGTCTGGCCTCTGGCTGCTGCTTCAGAAGGGGTGGGTCTTCCCCAGTCCTGAGTTCATCTGCCAGCCTCGTGTAGCTTTTCCAGATATGCAGGGCACGTACTTCTGGGCAGTTGAATCAAAGTCCAGATCCTTCTTGCCTATAATGGCAGCAGAAATAACTCAGAGTTATCAGCAGAGAGTCAAAGCAACCTGAGAGCTGGCAAATCTGCAGTGTTTAAATCTCTTACAGATCCTGGATCCACACCTGGGAAGGGCAGAGATGCCAAAAAAAAAAAAAATTACATAAGCCACTAACCCAGGTTTGCGAAGCCAGGCTGATGATACTCCTCAAAAAAACCAAGCAAATATGAGTCCCATGCTGTGTGCTGGGCAATGAAGGCAAAGCTCATAATCCAAAGGATTAATTCTCTCACTGCTTATGTTAAAGTTGCCCTAGTGACTACATCATGGCAATCTGGAGCAGGATGGTTTTGGGGGTGGGCTAAATCATTTTCTGAAGCATCTGCTTGGGGTCATTTTCGAAGACGGGGGTACTGGTCAGCATGATCATTTGTTACTCCTATCTCTTCCTCTGCTTTCTGAGCTACATGATGTTTCAAAGACAGTTATCATGCAGTGTCTGTGTGTTTTCAGAGGAAATGGGGGATTGACTTCTGAACATTTTATTACCCTCTGCCTTTTCTTTCTGTGCATCCTCCCAACTTATGATATATTGACAACTACTCAGATCTTCCCAGCGTGCACTGAAAGTCAGCGCAACAAAGTAAAGTGGGAGGCAGCAAAAAGCAAAAGCTTGACTGGCATATCCTGAATGAAGCCACAAGAAATCTTGTTGCCTAATGTGTTCTGAGGGGGGAGAACAGGGCAAGACCCCTGGTTCCTTACATCTCATTTGGCAGTGGTCCCATTGTACGTAACAGAGAGAGAGCAGGGTTAATGAGGCACATCATCATGGTCATCATTTGTTCAGATGTGACCTGACCCCCTGTTTTCTTTTTCCATTTTTTGTGCTTGGGCTGTAAACAGAGGAGCAGGCATACATAAATATATAAAATGTTTTGTGTTCTTGAATGTCAGCGCTGACCCTGAATTTGACCGTGTATAAAATCACAGTTATTCTGGTATGTTCCTGCATTCTTATACAATAGATGATGCTCTGCACATTCATCCAAAACACCTCACTTCAAGAAAAATAACTTTGGCAGTTCATTAGTGTGTCAAGGTTGGTTCTTTTGTGTGTTCTTGAAACCTCTCTGTGATGTCTCATCATTTGTCTCATGTAACATGATTCAGCTGTACAAGTTTTATGGCTGTAGAGAAGGAAAAGTGTATTAATATGCCCAAAGAAATATATTGATATGTAGCTACAAGCCTTTTATTATTTATGTTCCTGAATCTTTTTACACCCCCAGTAAATATTTTCTAACATCAATGAAGCTGTGAAGATTTATCACCACAGAACTTGCATTTATTAATTTTATCTTTGCTCACTAGAGTCATTCCCAGCAATAAAGAACGTCTCCTGTTTGTAACAAATGAGTCAATCAACTGAAACAAAGATCTGGATTTATCTGTGTCTGATCATCTTCTCCACATACAACAACGTGCAACTCTGCACATTCTGTGTAAATCTCAAGTACAGGCAGTAAGGACCAGATTTGGATTAGAAGTGCAGTTCTCAGTTTGAGAAGGGGTTTTTTTTTGGCAGTCTACTCCTGCAGCAGAGCGTAATTTGTGGTGGGAAGCCACAGTGTGGCAAAGACAGGCACGTATGACATTCCCATGGCAGCTCTGGAGCTGTACTGTCTGTGGAGATCTTCAAGCTGTCCTCAGTCTCTTGCTGCTTGAATTCTCTTGCTCCCCGTGGTCTGAGGGCTGTCCTGTTCCCACTCTGAAACTTCTGTTTGCATCCCTTGCCAGCATACCTGGAACAGGAAGGAAAGATAAATATTCTACCAGATAATGGTCATGTTGTCCCTGCATTTGAAAGTGCAGTCAGCCCAGTTTTGCAGTGCATGTTGAGAAGGAGGGCCTTCAAGTTTTTGGTTCAGAAGCCACTTTGGTAAATTAGTACCTTCCTTTAGGTGTATGGTCTTGCATTCCTTACCGAGCTGAACAGTCCCACTGACTTCGAAGTCAGATGCTGAAAGGTGGTTGCAATAATCAAGGGTTACAAGGGAACACGTTTAAAACATAAAATGAAGATGATAAAAGGCTTAGTCTGACATTTGAAACCCTCCTGCCTCATATTTAGAGGTAACAAAGATGTAGTGGTAGAGACAGAGTGAGGCACTAAACTCCAAAGCAGAGCAGCTGGGCTGAATGAGCAATTAGTTGACGACCCTGTATTTCTGCCATCAAGCTTAATTCTGCCTCTTGATTGTCCTCTAAGGATTTAAAGATTTCATTACCACAAATATGAGAGGTATTTCTTTCTCCTCCTCTTCGTTCTCCATCTTCCTCGCTGTCCCATCAAAAGGAGGGTAGCGAATATTTTATTTGAGATGTACCTGAGTCTTTCCCTCACTGAGGGTGTGATAAACGTAACAAAGTTTATCACTTTAGGACAAGAGGGCACGGGCTTAAGCTCTGCCAGGGGAGGTTTAGCTTGGATATTAGAAAGAAGTGCTTCACAGAGAGAGTGATCAGGTATTGGAATGGCCTGCCCAGAGAAGTGGTGGATTCACCGTCCCTGGAGGATTTTAAGATGAGGCTGGAGGTGACACTGAGTGCCATGATCTGGTAACCACAGCGGGGTTGGATCAAGGGTTGGACTTGATGATCTCGGTCTCTTCCAACCCAGTTAATTCTATGATTCTATGACTGTGTTAACAGACCAATTTATAATGTTAGGTGATGAGTACGGATGTGGATTTACCTGGATTAAAAGAAAGAGACCTAAAAAACCACCACTGGGACCACAACTCCACGTGATACTTCCATATTGATATGATAAAAATCCTGAAAGCCAGCGATGCTGTAGCACAAGGGGTTTGGTGTAACCAGATTGTTCTACAGACCACGTGCATTTCTTGCCCTGAGCCTTCTGCCCAGAGCAGAAGAGATGAGGAACTGTTGTACCTGGAAAGCAGGAGCTCTTCACATCAATGGACAGAGAACAGGAGTGATGAAACAGTCACTTTAGTGGAGAGAACTGGTGCTTTTTTTGTTTGTTTGTTTGTTTTGGGGTTTTTTTGTTGTTATTGTTGTTGGGGTTTTGTTGTGGTTTTTTTTTTTTTTTTTTTTGATTTTTTTTTGTTTGTTTCTTTGTTTGTTTTAGGGCTTTTTATTTATTTTTTTTTCCCTTTTCCCTTTTTTTCTTTTTTTCCCCAGTACTCATCCTGGATATTGAAACATACAGTGGTCACTTGATCTTGTGGAAGTTGAGTGTCTGAGGAGGAGAGGTGCCTCTGGCAAGACACGAGCAGGCAGCAGCCACCTGGTTGTGGAGGTACTTCCACCCTCCCCAGACAAGTATGATGGTGCTGCCTGAGTCTGCACAGAGCTGAGTTTTGGTGTTACTGGTTAAACAGCACAACGTCATCCTCGTTAGTCACTGTTAGTAGGGCAAACTGAAAGCTGTGCTCTGGCTAATTCTATCAGCTGTGGCTTGGATTGGGTTGAAGATGAGGAAACCAGCTGTGCAGCAGTGGCGAGGGCTGGCATACAAAAGGTTTCCATTGCCATTTATGAGCAGAGCTCACTGCCTTCCTAGAAGAGCTGGAGGTCACTTTTTAATATCTCTTCTGCAAAAGAGCCCTGCTGAGCTGGGCATGTGTTGACATATTTATCTGTGTGTCTTGCTCACCTCCAGAACCTTGTGTGTTCAGGTGTTCTCATGCAGATGGGTCGTGAATTTGTCTTGCAGACACATCCAGACAAATACCACCACACAGGAACAAAACCACCTTTAACTTAACAAAGTTCTTCTGCCTGCCAGGCACAAAGTTCTTGGGATGCTCAGTGATTTCCAAGGCAGATCTCTGCTGCTACTGCCCAGCAAGACCTGGTGGTGATTTATATGATGTGCACCACAAAGGGGTGTTGCATCGGCAGAGGATCAGCAGCCACGGTATTTCTGTCAACCTTTCACTTAATTGTACTTGCTTCTGGTATAAAGAACAACATTTCTCACAGTCACATGAGTCAAATTGACACGGTCAGGATTTGACTAGACCCAGGAAACTTTGACGGGGTGGTTAATTGTAAGCAGGGAAAGCTGCAAAAGCAGCTTTTCATCAAGAGGTTCCACTAGAACTGGTAAGTGATTATTAGAGAATGCTGCTGATTTGTGCAATGATGAACAATAAATAATTTTCTTCATCCACACTCCTGGATTATTTGTTTATCCCCTCTCTATTTACTTTTGGAGTGTTTTTTTGTTTGTTTGTTTATTAAATATGTGCAACCCAGTAGTATTATCTGTATGATACATATTGCTTCTGATTTTCTAAAGTTTGAACTAAAAAGATGGAGGGAATGATCAGTTTAGATCAAAGATTTTCTAGCTCTTCCCACTCAAATGAAGAAATCATTCATTCTCTTAGTCCTGAAAAAAACATTTAGTTTAATTTAGGGCTATTGTTTCAGGTGTTAACCACTATAAAGAACAAATTTGAAATGAAAACCAGCTCAGTGTTCAACTCTGTAATAATTTAGCGGTTTGAAAAATCCTCAAGTGTTTGTGCTGGAAAATACAAGGCAGCATTTAGGAACCTGAAACATGGACCAAATTTAAAAGTAGTTGCCTTTTTTTTTTTTTTTTTTTGAAACTGCCTTTCTTTTTGTAGTTTATTAAGTGATGTATTCCTCCAAAAATTCAGGAAACTCTAGTGCCCAAAGCCTCCAACCAAGATTTTGATTCCAATGTGCAGCACAAACTGTGTGTGAAAATAGACAGAGCAGACAGTAGGTGAGAAATGAAGACTTTTGGCCAGACTGTGTGATTTTTCTCCTACAGAGAGGCAGCAGAAGCAGAAAAAAAAATAATCTTACCAACATCCCGGAGCAGTGCCTTACTCACTGCTCAGTTCTGCCTCCCTGGGAATGGCCACTGGGCTCAGGGATGCCATTGGGCACCTTCAAATGCCTGAAGATCTCAAATCCATCACAAAGGGGCTCTGCTTGAGGAACAAAAAGGAATTTTTTGAACTCAGCTGCACAGTGTCAGGAAGGAGAAAAGAAAGCTAAAGTGTAGAGTTGAGGATACTTGGTGGGATTAGATGTCTGTGAATTGCTTAAAGGTTTAGAGCACCCTTTATCCTCTGCTCCTGAAAGTTCTAAAAACAGGGTTTTCCCCTCAGAGCCCCATTTAAAGACAACCAGTATGTTGGTGGTGGTCAGGTTACAGGAATGATGCTAAAGAAGTTTTCTTTCCTGCTTTTGGGGATTGGAGATGTGTGGGACAAAGAGATCTGGCGGTGTTTAGAAGGGTTAATTTGTTGCAATTGAGATTTCTCAAGAAGGGTTGCAGTTTTGGGAACATTCACTTGGGAAGGAAATCATGGCTCCAGAGAGTGAAACAGATGCATTCCCTTGTCTCAGAATATCACACTGTCTAGAGAGTTAGTGCACTTGTTATGTTTGTGGGTTTTCACATGTTTAAAACAAAAATACTCATCCCAAACCCACATTTGCACTCCTCCCCTCTCTGCCATTGCAATCTGAAAATGTTTTAAAAATCTCCAGATTCCCAGATGGCAGAATAACATCCTGGCTAGTTCTCTCCTCAGTGCATGTTGTTAATTTATTTGTTGTTCTAACCCAGTTATTTTTTTATTTTTCCACTCTTTGGATACCACAATTCTTTTGGTCCTTCAAAAGAATAAAGCCCTTCCATCTTAAATATGAATAAAGGGAAAGTCCAAGCCATTGCAGAGTGGGAGACAGATGTTGTAGGAAGTGCTGTACCACTGCTTTGATCTCAGTGTAAGCACCATGTCCATTCTAAAGCTGTGAACACAGACTGAAACAGCCTATTTCTGGATGCATTTCTTTCTGTCAAAGCTTCTTTGTTGTCCTTGCCTTCTGTTTTCACATTCATCTCTGCTACTGCCATATAACTTACCTTCCTTTACTCCCTCACATGTCAGTTTTCTATTCCCTTCTGAATTGTGATCCTAAATGATCCTCCTCAGCAAGATCTGAACACTTTTGTTTTTGTTTTGGTTTTTGTTTTTTTTTTTTAATAATTTCCTCATATCCTGATGTAGCAAGTCAGAAGGGCTGGTTAGGTCTCAGCTAGGGACATGCTCTCTTCAACATGTCCCAGAGTGCAGAACTTCACCCAGTTCTTACTTTAGTGAGCTTTGATTCCCCAAAAGATGACCAACCATCTGGGCAGCTCCCTCCAAACTTCTTCTCATCTTTCCCCTTCTGCAGACCCTTCTCATCCTGTTCCATATGAACCCCAGTTTGTCAAACCCTTTGCTCTTCCCTTTTTCCCCAGTCTGGGTGCTCATCCTTTTTGAAAACCTCACTCCTTCCTGCCAGTGGAAAATGAGAGACTGGCCTGTCTTTTCCTCCTTGTCCCCTGAATGATCCATTCATGGCTCCAAAACTCTCCTCTTCTCTCCATGCCCTGCCCTGCTTACTGTCCACCCCATCCCATCTGTGTGAGTGGCTCAAAGATGTGTTGCCCCTGTGCCTTCTCCCAGGCTGGGTTCCCAGCTCTCCTCTATTCTCCCCACTCTGCCTCTTCTGTGGGTTTTTACTCCCGATTCCTTTTTTCCAGATCAGGTTGGACAGGGCTTGGAGCAACCTGGTCTAGTGGAAGGTGTGGGCAGGGGGTTGGAATGAGATGGTCTTTAAGGTCCCTTCCCACCCAAACCTTCTGTGATTCTATGATTACTCCAGATTCCTTTCTTCCGACGCCTCCCTTCTGTCGGACCATCTCCCTCATCCCAGCTTTTTATTATTTCTCTTTCTTCCCAAGGCCCGCAGGATCCTTTCTCAAGGATCCTGTACTGCAGCTGCTGGACTGTGTCCCTTCCTCCCCCTCCCTGTCCAGGCATCCCTGTTCATCCTCAGTTCCACGCCGTGGAGGCAGGAATTGCTGCGCTCCACAAAAAGCCGGAGGAGTTCGGTTGCTCTGATGGCTTTTCCTGTTCTCCCTGGCTTCGGTTTGCGAGCGAGTATTTTTGCAAAAGTGCTCATCCCCGGAGCTGACAATAAAACTGTCTCTCTGTGCCTCAGTGTGTGTGTGTGTGAGGCAGAGAGAGAGAGAGGGAGGGAGGGAGGGAGGGAGGAAGATCCAGCAATACATCGGTCTGGCAAAGTGAGGCGGCATCGGGGGAGCTGCGATTCCAGGGACGCCGGCGAGGAGACACGAGCCCCTCACTCCGGGCTCAGCCTGATCCCATTGGTTCCCGAGCCGCTGTTTTAAAGCGGGGAAGAGCTCGGAGGGTTGAACTGCTCAGCCAGACGCAGATTCTGAGCCAAGTTGTCAGCACGCCTGCGAGGAAGAGCCTCTCTCGCACACGAGACTGCAGGGTGTCCGCAGCTTGATGTGCATTTAGTTCCAGAAAGCAAGAGAGGAGAGGACACACACACACCCCCCCCAAAAAAAAAAAAAAATCAGAAAAGGGGGAAGGACCCTCATCCAGTCCGGCAGTCCCGGGGGGAATAATGGATGTGACCATATCTCAGTTCATCTTAGAAGAATTTGATGTCAACTGCAGCCTCCTGGATCGCTTGCAAGAGACTTTTTTAGAGAGTTCCTCAATCCCTTTCCTGGGCTTTGATGGTAGGAAAATGTTACCTGGTGCAGGGCTCGGAAAAGCTTTTGGAGTGCCGGGATTCGGTTTGTTTTGTGATGCAAAGTGTGTCGCTTTTGTGTTTTTCCTCAACTGCTTCTTTCTCCCTTTCTGTCTCCCTCTCTAACGCCAAAGGTCCCTACTGCAATGCCACCACGGATCAGATCGGGACCTGCTGGCCCAGAACCTCCGCGGGGGAACTGGTGGAGAGACCCTGCCCGGAATTCTTCAACGGGATCAAATACAACACCACGAGTAAGTACAAACTCCTTTCCTTCTCCCGCAGATCTGGTGCTGAGAAGGAGCCTGGGGAGACCCAAAATATATTTTCCATTAAAAGAAAGAAAGAAAAAAATTGTTTGTCTGGGAATCAACATTTCCTCCACATTCCAGCCTGTCTATTCAAAATTCCTGCCTGGAATGATGCAGATTTCTCAGAGGCACAGACTTGTGGACACTGTTTCCCCTTTACTTAAGTGTATTTAGGTAGATCTGGGGAAAAATATGCTCTGCAGTCTAAGGAGGGTATGTTGTGCTGTGTGTTTGTGCATGTGTAGCTATGTATAGCTGTATAGATGTATTTGTAGCAGTGTTTGTAGCAGTGCTTCAGCCATCTGGATAATTAAAGATCCTCTGGCTCCTCAAGTACTTAAGCTTATCACCTGAGAACTGTATTTTGAGAGGACTGTCCCTTTTTGGCGCTGTTTGTGTGAACGCGGTGGGGGGGACAAACCAGGCTGGAAGTTGTGTGTAACAATCAGGAGGCTGAGGTCTGGAATCTGTTTAGTAACTTCATCAGCCACTGGCTGGTGAGGCTGGAGTGGCTGCATCAGCACTGCAAGGGAAACAGGAGAGGAAATAAGGAGGCAAATAATACTCAAAGCAAGGGAGCACGGGGGCTCCTTAGAAATCTCCTGGAACTGGTGCTTTATTCTTCGAGGTAAACAATCCTGATGACTCACTAAAAATTTATAATTCAGGCTGTCAGACCGAGGCACTCATTTCCTTTCCCTTGCCTGTCAGTGCTGTTTGGACCTTTCACCGGGAGTTTTAAACATATCAGTTCCGACTATGTGTGCCCATTTGCTCGCCACTCGTTTTTTTTTTTTCAGACTATTCAGTGTGCTTTTGACTGTAGGGACATTTCACTCTGTGTTTCTCTGTACCGTTGCTGGGGTGTTGATGGTCTCATTTGCAGGTACTGTTAATTTTGTGGGATGGCTATTCTCCCTAAGTCCCGTAAAAGAATGACCCTGACATTTTAGATGTGATTTTTTTAATTTGTTAAGGGTGAATCTATTCTTTGCCCAGCTCCAGGTGTCAAGGGTCAGATAAGTAGCCAAAAGTTTGGTGTATTTGCTGTGTGAAACAGAGCTCTCTGACAAATTTGCTCTTAGGGACCAGCTTCTGCCACTTGAGAGTTTGAGCAGAGTAAGGAGGTTCACTCAGGGAACTGCAAAATCATCCTTAAGCCCTCTATTCTCTGACCTGTGCTCTTTGCAATAAAATAGGTGGGAACATGGACGGGGTGGGTGATGCTGTCTTTGATAAGAGCAGATATTTCACTACCTTTACAAGTCTCAGTTGAGACCAGAATAAATTTTCTGAGGATTAAGTGCAGCTCAGACAAGAGCAAGTGTATCAGAACAGACCCTGAAAGAACAGCCAGAGAAAAGGTACTTCAAACAATTGTGGCTTCCTTTTATTTTTCCATTACCTTTTTTTTTTTTTTTTTTTTTTTTGGTGGGAAATATCAGTGTTTCCTTTGCCTGATTTGTGTTTCTCCATAAGGAAAGAAAAAAAAATGCATTATGGAGGCTTCCTTATTTATATCATAAACACAGTGAGGAGAATTTAAATGCTTTTCCTATGCATGGAAGAAAAGAAAGTCATGAGTATCTCAATTTGTTTTTATAAACTCTGTTAATGCTTTCAGTAGTTCATGAATGACCTGATTTAAAGTTCCTCCCTGCTCCCCTCCTTCTCATTGCTGGGTAATGCTTATATTGCAGCGCTAGTACGTTTCCTTAAATTCTCTACTCTTAAACAATTAATTCAATTAAAGGCTGATGCAAATGTGTTATTGAAATGCTGAAGCATTATTTTGCCATAGTCTGGGGAAATGGACATCTTTCTCCTTCCAACACAAAATGTGAGTAGTCCTGCTGAGGAAATGTATGTGCATGAGTGGTGCCCAGATGCAGTAGAGTATGGGGTGCAATCGAACTAAAATACACTGAAGCCACTGTAGCCACTTACAGCTGATCCTGGACTCTTTCATTTATGTAGTTCCTCCAAGCTGTAGCTCAGAAAACAAAGGGAAGGATGCCAAAATTTGCTCAACTTGTACGATCTTGGGAATAGCTGGTGATAAAGGCTTGGAAAAGCAGGTTAAGGTTCAGATACAGAGGTGCCATCCCTTTGGGGGTTTGAAAGGTGTAATTAGAACATATCCAGAGTTTGGGAAAGTCGAATACTGCCATGCCCTGACTGCTTGCTGGATTTCACCAAGTTACTTTGTGGGTGACGAGGGGGGGACCATTTGTAATGAGGCTCATTGTGCTGAAAATCTCATCTGTGCACCCTGTGCTGAGGATAAAATAAGCACAGAAAACTGATAAAAAGCGGGAAATGGATCTTGCAAATCTCAGAGGTGAATAATACAGCTCAAAATGAAGGTCTGATCAGGAGATGGCTTGGATCAACATTAGATTTCTGCCTAGGACATGCAGTGCAGTTTTGCCTTGTTTTGTTTTGCATTTTGATGAGGCAGAGGGAGAAATGATGGTGTGTTTTGTGCTGGCTTTTTTTTTTTTTTTTTTTTTTTTTTTTTTTTTTTTTTTTTTTTTTTGAGAGAGCAAAATCAGACAAATTTAAAAAAGCACCTTGCAATGTCTTTTTTCTACTAAGGGCTTATCCAGCTCCAGGTTGTAATTCAGCTGGTTATTATATTGTCAGGCATCCTGTGTTTGTGAGCTGCCACCTTCTAGGAACTGCAGCATATTTTTACATTGGTTTTGCACATCTTTGAGTATTTTTTCCTCGTTAGAATGTGTATGGAAATTCTGGATCCATTTCAGTGATTTCTTTTTTTGCTTTGGAAATTAGTCTCTCAAATATTCCAAGTCCCCACCAACTTCCTAAAAGTAGCTCAGCAGCTGGAGGCAATGAACCCCGTGGCATTCCCTGTAAGGGAAAGCTTTTGCACTGTAGACACCATCAATTCCAGACTGGGAAGTGACCAGACTGGATGAAAAGCTTATTCCAGACTCAGGGAAGAACAAGATGCTGATCCATGGCAAAGTTTTGACCCTCATGGGGCACCTTATTGTAGTCTCTGTGCACACAGTGTGTGGAATTCAGGACAAAATGTGACAAAAAGCTTCCTCCACAGATCAGCTCATCAAAGGCTGTGGGTGAACCTGCCCTGGCTTTGTGTCCATCTCTTCACCTCTCCTGCTTTGATGTTTTCTCTAGCTCAGAACCTCTGAGTGCTCAGAGGGGGATTGCTATCAAACCCTGAAATATGCCAGCAAAATTTAATGAAAGAGTATTTGAGGCAAAAAACTTAAGAGAAAGAACTGGTACCTAAAAAAAAAAAAAATCCCCTCTGTTTGCCACTCTAGAACAAACTGTGTGCGTAAAATATTTCCATTCCAACTGCAAGAACTTCCCGTGGTGATTCTGTGCCTGTGTTTCTGTGTGTGTCCCTTGGGAACTGCTGAGTGACTCAGATAAGTTTCAGCTGGATTTGTAGAACTAAGTCTGTCAATCTGTGAGTATTTCCCACCCCTGACACTTCGTTATTTTGGTGATTTTTTTTTTTCCCCCCTCCCTCTTTGATTGGGAAATAAAGTCATGTTGACAAATCACTCTCTGGTTACCTTGCAGTATGATTGGTGAATATAGACAAAATGCTCTTTGACCAAGGATCTGAAAATTATGCCCTCCACTTACAAGTTTGCAGTTCTGTAGACAAGCTTATGCACTATTTTCAAAGGAAACAAAAATTAAAAAAAAAAAAAAAAGACAACAACAACAAAAAAGGAAAGAGTGTCTGTGCTGATGCAGTGTGTGACTGTGCACTTGTCTCTGCTCAGGTTCTATATTTAGCCAAAAATGACAATAACATTGCTGCCCTCTAGATGTATTTATGCTTTGACAGCGTGAAGCTTTTATTCTTGTTCTAGGAAACAATTCGCTCATTAGGATATCCTGAAGCTTGATTAATTCAACAAACGGACTGCAATGAGTCTGGGTTTGCCGCTTGCTAAGAAGTTGTCATACATGCAAACATGCTACAGGCTGAAGCATGCCCTCATTAGCTCTTTCCCTACAAATTGCGCTTTGCAATGGGAAAATCCAAGATTAAATGTTTGCCTGATGGACAAAAAGGATTGACTTTTGTAGCCTCAGCTGACTGATTTGAGTCTGCAACTCCTGGTGTAGCAGAAGGGTTGAGACCCATCCATTGTGGGCTCCTCCCTTGCTCTCAGGCAGGAGCTGGAATCACTGCAAAGTCTCTGTCTTGCAGGCTAAGACACACAAATCTGGGTATTTCCAAGTATCAACAGCTAATTCGAGTATTTAAGCTCTAATACAAGTTAGTGGAGGTCTTAACAGTGAATAAAACCTGAAGAGTTACTCAGCTCAGCTTAGTTCAGCAGCCCCTGCAGGAGCTCTGGTGGTGTTTGATATGTCCAGGGGTAATTTGGCTGATATCTGGTTCATGTTTCAGAGGGCCCAGGCCTTGTGCAGGTTTGGTTTTTGTCTTCCAGGCCCCAGAGGTGTTGCAGATGCTCAGTGACAGCTGGTCTGCTGCCCATGTTTAGGCAGCTGAATTCATCCCTGAGTGTCTGTTGAGCTGAACTGGACCCACCCCTGGGGACTGAGATCAGATGCTTCTGGGATCAACAGCAACAAAAGGTCTCTACAGCTCTGCAAATCCCCCTCTCTCTCTCAGTGTAGGAAAGCTTTTTGACTGAAATAGCCACTTCAGATGAGTGTTTGTGAAAAGCATCCTCACCTTGTCCAGGGACTGTGCTGCTGAAAACAGGCACTGCTAACCTTGCAGGATGGGGATTTTGTTCCTCCTTCCCTACTCCTTGTTCTGAGGGTGTGTGCACCACCCTTTGCTTGGCACTACAACTTGCTGAGGACGATTTGAGAGGGCTGGTGACTTGGCAACTGGACATGGGAGAAAGAGCCACTGACACAAGTATCACATTTTTACCTGTTAACATGTCTTACTCCACAATGAAAGAAAAATTCCTGCAGTTCACTGTTGCCTCATCTTGAACAGAGGGAAATGATCTTTTCTATGCTGATGGAAGGGTGAAGAAGTAAATTAATGCTCTTCTGATTCTCATCTCCCCGCTTTTGAAAGGGTTTAAAGAGATGATTTAATTTTTTAAAGAGCAAAAGAGCTAATTTTCATAGGTTAAACAACCATTCTTTCATGGAGATCTAACCTCTGCTGCTCTTCCTTCTGAATAATTATTGTTCAGAGATCTTCTGGAGTAGTGGCTTCAGCCTGCACGTAAAACATGACCCTTGCTAGGAAATCATTGGCCCCAGAGTCT
Organism: Empidonax traillii; assembly: GCF_003031625.1. Classification (NCBI taxonomy): domain Eukaryota; kingdom Metazoa; phylum Chordata; class Aves; order Passeriformes; family Tyrannidae; genus Empidonax; species Empidonax traillii. The sequence continues at coordinate 132,744 of NW_020956463.1, forward strand.
TGTTCGTGCTGTGTGGGTAAGACCTGTCCTGATAATTCCAGAAATGTGCACTTTTATACATGACTGGCCTATGGACTCAATTAACATTTTCACTTGTGTTCTATCTCATATATTTTAGTGTCCTGAGCACTTCTGTTGATCACATTCACATGACTGACTTTTTCCCCAGAGGTTATTCTGGCTTGATTTCTAAAGGGTGCAGTTTTGAAAGCCAAGTCCTCTTGTGAAAGACAGAGACTCCTCAACTGCTGGTGGCCTTTCAGCTTTACTGGAGAGAAATAAAATGCCCATCATGGGCATACATGTGTGTTTTCAGGCTGAAAAGCATACTGTGAAGCCCTAAAGCTATTCCCACCTCATCCCTTTTCTATAACCTTCTTATGTATCCAGAAGGCTTTTATCCCAGTGTTTAAAGACAAAACAAGATTCGGGATAAGGAGAAATGCTTTGTAGCCAATTTTAATTATGAACTCACCAGAAAAAGACTGTAAAAAAAAAAAATAAAAATAGCCTGCAGCCTTGCAGTAGCCAAGTTTTAGCCATTCTGAGGTGACCAAAACAGTATTTTCATCTAGGGAGTCAGCTTTCATCCCATGAAAGTTAAAGGAAGGAGACGGATGAGAAAAGAAACAAACACAGCAGTGGAAAAAAAAGAAGGCCAGAATTGGAATTCTGGGGGAGCAAATAAAACACAATTTTTAAGCTCGTAAAGCTTCTCTCTGAGGAGATCAAATCTGCAGCTGATTAGGTCAGCTTGTCTCCAATATAGCGCAGTACCCAGATTAAGACTTCAACCATCTTTTTTCTTTTTCTCTTCCTGTTTTAGCAAGAGAAGCACAAAAAGCACACATCTTCCACAAATCCAGCAGTGTGAGGCTCTTGATTTCCATCATGCACAGAGATGCTTCACTTGTTTCCCTTCAAGTTTTCCTTCTTTTTTTTTTTTTTTTTTTTTAATGTTCTTTCCATTGTGAAGCACAATTTGTGGTACGAGATCGCCCTGATTTTGCAGTTTGGGAGAAGAGTGTTGAAAACAGTATTTAAGAGGAGGAACGTAAAGAACCCGTTTTTCTGTCTCCCGCTACTATAATTGTGTGAAGAGTGTGATTTCTTCATTCAGCACAGAGTACAAGTAAATTGCATGTAGCAAAATAAGAAGATTGTTAATGTTACTTGAGTAAATGTTCAAGGACCTTTTCTCCAGGTTAAACACTGATGAGTATTTTCGTTCTTTGCTGGTAAGTTATGAGGTGATGGCTTTGCTGTGATCCTGTTGTACCTGATTGGAATTCTCTTCAGTTTAGCCTTGACTTTTTGACTTCACCCATTTCCCAGAGCCAGGAATCGCTGCTGCTCTACCCCAAGCCTACCTGATCCTCCTCTGAAGTCAGTGAGACCTGAGCAATGACACATCTTGGAGAGGGCTCTTAACCTTGGGCCTTCAGGAGGGTCAGCAAATAACAGGGTTGGCCACGTTATTTTGGAGGCTTCTGTGACTCTTTTCTCTAAGGCAGCTGCCCCATCTACCTCTCTGGAACTTGAATGAGATAGTGAGCAGTTTTCTAAGCTGACAGCAACTACCAGCTGGCAGACAGATGGACTGAGGTTCATTTCTTCCCACAAGTTCCGAATTAGATGATACTTGCAAAGTCGTGTGCTGCTGGAGCCAGGGGAGGAGTGGAAGAGGGAAATGGCTCAGGAACATATGGGGAAGGGAAAGACTTAAATATATTGCAAAGGGAGACAGAACAGGAAATCCTCATCTCACCGTGTCAAAATGAGAGGAAAAATCCCACCCAGTTACATCTGGGGCGGGCACTCTCTTGTGGATGTGGATTTCTTGTTTTGTTCTGCCTTATGACCCATTTTCCGTCCAGCCAAGCTGGATGAGCTCTGAAACAGCGATGGGGAAGGTGGAATCAGGCTGTTCTCGCCAGTCACTGAACACCCGACACTGCCTGCGACTCGCTGGGTTTCAGCGGCTCTTTATTGTCCCAAAACCTCAGGGACGGTGCCACTGAAGGAATGGTCACCCGTAATTCCGCCTCTCAGCCACAGGGTGTCACTTAAAGTGCAGGTAAAGTGAGTGTCCACCGGCATCTGCACTGAGCCACCTGGGAGTGGGAGTGATGGGTGGGGTGGAGGGCGATCCTGGACCTTGTGCTGCTCCACTCACTGACAGTGCTGCCTCTGCAGCTTCCCCGTCCTGCTGGGGGGGCCACAGAGACTCACTGAGGTGAAGTGGGCACAAGGACATGGGGGAGGAAGAGGAGGAGGGTGTTCTGGAAGGGATCCTGCTGTCCTCTCCCTTACTTGAGAGCAGGTCGCTCCCTGAAGGTGATTTGTGGTGGCTGCTCTGAAAGCCTGAAGGAAGGGCAGTGCTGAGCTCTGTTCCCAAGCAGGTGTGTGTAGTAACGTTAGAAGATGTGGTGCTGTGTAAAGCAGGGGTGAACCAGTCCATCAAAGAAGCTGAAGTGGTCAATGAGAACCAGCATTAGGGTGATCCGAGGATTCCTCCTCACTGTACACGCCGTGGTCATTGCTGTGCTGCTTCCCATTGCACCACTCTGCAGTCTCCTGCCCCAGTGCTGTCCCCTGGCAGGGACTTTCCCTGTTAGATTTTTTCCCTGTGGACCCTCAGAGAAAGACAGATGCTCCAGGTGCTCCCCCTTAGCAAGGATAACACCTAGGTGTGTTACAACAGTGGGGCAGTGCCTTCACCAGCTGTGAGTGCTCAACTTGCCTGTTGCTCATGGGAAGGGTGTTCTGCAGAACAGTTCAGTCCACTGGTCGGATTTAGGCTCTTTTGGTTCCCCTCTGTGTTCTGCCACGACATGGAACTATCGTTGGTTTTTATATAATGATGAATCTTTGCAATTTCTGTGCCTTGGAAGAGCAGAACTTTAAGCATGTCCTGGTCCAGGTGAAGTTCTCAGACTCTGACAGACTGCAAGACCTTGCTCAAGGTTTGCTGTCCTGTGAAAGGGTAAGTTTTATTCAGTTTTAGACCCCAGCATCACTTACTTGACATCCAGATTAGAATAGACATTCTTAGTATCTTGAGAAGCTGATGAGAAATATGGTCTCCTATGTAAATTGGAGGGGAATGCATTTTTAGTAGAT
>NW_020956463.1:136251-140047 GCF_003031625.1 Empidonax traillii
AGACTGCAAGACCTTGCTCAAGGTTTGCTGTCCTGTGAAAGGGTAAGTTTTATTCAGTTTTAGACCCCAGCATCACTTACTTGACATCCAGATTAGAATAGACATTCTTAGTATCTTGAGAAGCTGATGAGAAATATGGTCTCCTATGTAAATTGGAGGGGAATGCATTTTTAGTAGATTTTTTTTTTTCAGTGCAGTTTCATTCCCCTCAGATGTTGTTCTTGGAGTTTATAATTGGTAGCTCTTGGGACAAATTCATAAAATCAATAAAACTCAGATTTCTTTCTGCTGACTTCTTTCTCTGCAGTGCTGGGAATAACAGGGGGCCAGATGCTGCTCCATGCGAGACTTGTGCAGGGAGAAGCAATACTTTGAAGCAAATTATAGGAACAGAAACTCAGTGTTTAAAAAAAAAAAAAAAAAAAAAGGAGAAAAATCTCAAATTCTCATTAGGAGTTTTCCCTGGGAAAACAGAAGAAGGAAGAACCTTTCCCAGTGCAGCTGGTGGTTGGAAAACACTGACCATACTGTGACACAAGAATTAATGCAGTTCCTTATCCTCCTCAGTCATCCAGGGAGCAAAGAGAGATTTGGAAAACAGAAAATGTGTTATGGAAATGAGACAAAGAGAGAAAATAGGAAATTACTTTGCTGGTGCATCATCACCATTTTAACTACACTTAGACGTGACTTCCTAGGGATTCTTTTTCTCGTTTCTAAGAATTTTTACTTAACTCAGATATTGCTGAATTATGCCAGTAATACCTGAAACGTCAGGATTTGTGCATTTCAAAGGGCACCATGAGCAGTCATTACTTTATTCAGAATCTCCAGACTCACCACATTCACTGTTGCTTTGCAACCAGAGCAGCTGATGAACAGTTTGGAAGCAGAGGGTGCTTTCAAGGATCTTTGTTTCTGTGCTGATCTTGACACAGTGGAACAGCTGAATACTCTGGGTGGAAAACAGTGCAGACAACAGGAGGTTGTTTGGTTGCTGGAAATGGATTTCTAGGTTTCTTAAAAGGATTTTTTTTTCTGTCCAAGGAGCTATGGGGGAGAGAGAGCCCTTATTATGGAATCACAGAATATCCTGAGTTGGAAGGGACCCACAGGAACCATCAAGTCCAGCTCCTGGCCCTGCACAGGACCATCCCCAAGAGTCACACCCTGTGCCTGAGAGTCTCATCCAAATGCTCCTTGAGCTCTGGCAGCCTTGGGGCTGTGCCCACTGCCCTGGGGAGCCTGTTCAGTGCCAACCACCCTCTGGGGGAAGAACTTCTTCCTAATACCCAACCTGGACCTCCCCTGACACAACTTCAAGCCATTCCCTCAGGTCCTGTCTCTGGTCACCACAGAGAAGAGATCTTTAAGGGCTTATATTCCTGTTCTGAGAGCTCCTTGCCTCAGGGTGTGGGTGGTGACAACTTGGGTGGGAATTTACAGGGATTTGGACAGTTGTGCATCAATGCTCTGAGTGGTGTGGGACTGTGAGGGAGGCAGGTAACACAGCCACCAACTCACAGACCTCTGTGGAGAGAACTCCTTTCATTCTTCCTGGCCAACACTTGGTATTAAAGAAAGCCAGGATCCCACAGATCCACATTTTGGCTAATTTTGTCCATCTAATCCAATCTTCTAAACTCCCTACTTCACATAAACTCCATGTATAAACTCACCCATGACTGTGTCATTATTTAACAGGTGTCTCCCTCTCATCAGGCCTGTCTGAAGATGCACATTTCCACCTGGCAGCCAGAGCTGCTTGTGTCTCAGAAAACACAGAAATCAGAAGGCTTTTGGTTTGTTTTGTTTGATAGTGAGGGAACAAAGTTCCATTTGGATCTGCTTTCTGTTTCAAAGCCTGTCTCTGGAAGGACAGGGATAAATCCAAATGCAGTCGTGGTGGTTCACTGAGGTGTCCAGTTCCAAGCTGAGACTGTAGCAGTTGAACACTGAATTTTGCTGCTGCTTTTTCTTTCTTGGGGGAGAGCTAAAAGATCCCCACAAAGGTCTTTTCGCGTAGTTAAGTCATCCTTGTCCACCTAGAAACCCAAACAGCCTTATCTGTTTCATTCCAACCTGTTTTTAACCCCTTCGTCTCTCCTGTATTCACTGAATGTTTCTCCTGGAATAAAAAAAGGAAATCCAGCAACAGTAATAATAGCAGTTTATTCTCCAGAAGTGCTTTGGTTTATTCTTTCAGTAAATGCTGAGGGGAATAGAAGGGTCTCTGAGGTGAACTGCAGAGGTGAGTGTGTCAGAAGAGCACAGACATCACAGCAGTGTGATTCAGTTTATCATGGGAGTATGGAAAATGTTCTCTTGAAACTAGAAATATGCTCAGTAATGGCTGGATTTTTCAGCTGTTACTGAAGTGTTAGGAATTCCCTAGAGATTCCTATTCTCTGTTAGATCTCAGCTGCAGATCCTTGAGTGAGTTCCTGTGATTCCATCAGCACCTGACCACACCCATCGCAATTACAGGGCTTCAAGAGAATTCGGGGTGTTATTTTTTCATCACTTCTTCAGCTGTTTAAATACCTGCATGCCTCCTGTCTGCCTTCAATGCATTCCCTCTGCTAAGCTCTTTATCCAGCCCCAGTCTCATTTTCCCACTCCCTGGCTAGGCACTGAAAGAATTGTGAATGGAGTTGGATATGAACAAATCACTGATCCTCTGGGATCAGGTGAAAATCGACTGTGTGTTCACTCAGCTTCTGGTAAACCTGAGCTCAAATTCACCTTCTGCAATCTCAGGGAAAGAAACTAATTTCACTGTGGTAAGTCAGTAACGTGTTTAAGGTTTTAGGTTCATGAGTAGCTTTGAAAACTTCACTCTGATTTTATCAGTTCCTTCTTGAAATGAAGCATTTCTAGTGATTTTGAGCGTGGAGCTAAAGAACTTCTGGCTTTGCTTGGTAAAAAAACCCAAACATGGTGTGGCAACATGACATATGGACTGGATGAACTCCCCTGCTCCTTCTAACCAGCATTTCTGTGGCTTTGTTATATCCCTACAGATCTCAAATGGATCCTTTAGTGTCCTCCATCATCAGTTGTTTGTTTTTCATGGACATCTGTGATATGGCACTTAGTGATGGTGTTTTTTATATGAAGAACTTGTATTACCTCTTGTGCAACAGCCCCAGTCTCTTGTTTTGATTCCATTTATCTATTGAACTCTAATATGTAATTTTTCTGCACCATTTTACTTGTTTTACTTCATCCTTTACTTGCTTTTAGGGGAATCAAGTGATACTCATGGGGCACTGACCTATGTCTAGTTGCCATGTTACCTTAATGAAAATCAGCTGGAAAAGGCAGGGCTAATTGCTTTGATTTAATCCTGAAATGTCAGTGACTCATGGATGGCTCATTCAGAAAAGCTATCTGCTCGAGGTAGAAGGATAAAAATAACTTCCTCGATATGCAATCAGGCAGTTGAAGTGCTGGAAGTTTCATATCACGGAATCAAGGAATGGTTTGACTTGCAAGGGGCCTGCCTTAAAGATCATCTGAATCCAACACCTCTGTCAAGGGTGGGGACACCTTCCACCAGACTGGGTTGCTCAAAGCCCCAGGGTAAGAAGGACATGGACCTGTTGGAGCGAGTCCAGAGAGCTGGATGCTGTGCTCCAGCTGGGATCTCACAAGAGTAGAGTAGAGGGGGATAATCTGACCTGCTGGCCATACTTTCTCTGGTGCAGCCCAGACTTTCTGACTTTCTGGGCTGTCACCACACATCGGTGGGTCTTGTTGAACATCTCATCTGCCAACACCCCCCCCCCCCCCC
>NW_020956463.1:140068-143848 GCF_003031625.1 Empidonax traillii
AGACTGCAAGACCTTGCTCAAGGTTTGCTGTCCTGTGAAAGGGTAAGTTTTATTCAGTTTTAGACCCCAGCATCACTTACTTGACATCCAGATTAGAATAGACATTCTTAGTATCTTGAGAAGCTGATGAGAAATATGGTCTCCTATGTAAATTGGAGGGGAATGCATTTTTAGTAGATTTTTTTTTTTTTCAGTGCAGTTTCATTCCCCTCAGATGTTATTCTTGGAGTTTATAATTGGTAGCTCTTGGGACAAATTCATAAAATCAATAAAAACTCAGATTTCTTTCTGCTGACTTCTTTCTCTGCAGTGCTGGGAATAACAGGGGGCCAGATGCTGCTCCATAGGAGACTTGTACAGGGAGAAGCAATACTTTGAAGCAAATTATAGGAACAGAAACTCAGTGTTTAAAAAAAAAAAAAAAAAAAAAAAAGGAGAAAAATCTCAAATTCTCATTAGGAGCTTTCCCTGGGAAAACAGAAGAAGGAAGAACCTTTCCCAGTGCAGCTGGTGGTTGGAAAACACTGACCATACTGTGACACGAGAAATAATGCAGTTCCTTATCCTCCTCAGTCATCCAGGGAGCAAAGAGAGATTTGGAAAACAGAAAATGTGTTATGGAAATGAGACAAAGAGAGAAAATAGGAAATTACTTTGCTGGTGCATCATCACCATTTTAACTACACTTAGACGTGACTTCCTAGGGATTCTTTTTCTCGTTTCTAAGAATTTTTATTTAACTCAGATATTGCTGAATTATGCCAGTAATACCTGAAACGTCAGGATTTGTGCATTTCAAAGGGCCCCATGAGCAGTCATTACTTAATTCAGAATCTCCAGACTCACCACATTCACTGTTGCTTTGCAACCAGAGCAGCTGATGAACAGTTTGGAAGCAGAGGGTGCTCTCAAGGATCTTTGTTTCTGTGCTGATCTTGACACACTGGAACAGCTGAATACTCTGGGTGGAAAACAGTGCAGACAACAGGAGGTTGTTTGATTGCTGGAAATGGATTTCTAGGTTTCTTAAAAGGATTTTTTTTCTGTCCCAGGAGCTATGGGGGAGAGAGAGCCCTTTTTATGGAATCACAGAATATCCTGAGTTGGAAGGGACCCACAGGAACCATCAAGTCCAGCTCCTGGCCCTGCATGGGACCATCCCCAAGAGTCACACCCTGTGCCTGAGAGTCTCATCCAAATTCTCCTTGAGCTCTGGCAGCCTTGGGGCTGTGCCCACTGCCCAGGGGAGCCTGTTCAGTGCCAACCACCCTCTGGGGGAAGAACTTCTTCCTAATACCCAACCTGGACCTCCCCTGACACAACTTCAAGCCATTCCCTCTGGTCACCACAGAGAAGAGATCTTTAAGGGCTTATATTCCTGTTCTGAGAGCTCCTTGCCTCAGGGTGTGGGTGGTGACAACTTGGGTGGGAATTTGCAGGGATTTGGACAGTTGTGCACCAATGCTCTGAGTGGTGTGGGACTGTGAGGGAGGCAGGTAACAGAGCCACCAGCTCACAGACCTCTGTGGAGAGAACTCCTTTCATTCTTCCTGGCCAACACTCGGTATTAAAGAAAGCCAGGATCCCACAGATCCACATTTTGGCTAATTTTGTCCATCTAATCCAATCTTCTGAAATCCCTACTTCACATAAACTCCATGTATAAACTCACCCATGACTGTGTCATTATTTAACAGGTGTCTCCCTCTCATCAGGCCTGTCTGAAGATGCACATTTCCACCTGGCAGCCAGAGCTGCCCGTGTCTCAGGAAACACAGAAATCACAAGGCTTTTGGTTTGTTTTGTTTGAGAGTGAGGGAACAAAGTTCCTTTTGGATCTGCTTTCTGTTTCAAAGCCTGTCTCTGGAAGGACAGGGATAAATCCAAATGCAGTCGTGGTGGTTCACTGAGGTGTCCAGTTCCAGGCTGAGACTGTAGCAGTTGAACACTGAATTTTGCTGCTGCTTTTTCTTTCTTGGGGGAGAGCTAAAAGATCCCCACAAAGGTCTTTTTGCGTAGTTAAGTCATCCTTGTCCACCTAGAAACCCAAACAGCCTTATCTGTTTCATTCCAACCTGTTTTTAACCCCTTCATCTCTCCTGTATTCGCTGAATGTTTCTCCTGGAATAAAAAAGGAAATCCAGCAACAGTAATAATAGCAGTTTATTCTCCAGAAGTGCTTTGGTTTATTCTTTCAGTAAATGCTGAGGGGAATAGAAGGGTCTCTGAGGTGAACTGCAGAGGTGAGTGTGTCAGAAGAGCACAGACATCACAGCAGTGTGATTCAGTTTATCATGGGAGTATGGAAAATGTTCTCTTGAAACTAGAAATATGCTCAGTAATGGCTGGATTTTTCAGCTGTTACTGAAGTGTTAGGAATTCCCTAGAGATTCCTATTCTCTGTTAGATCTCAGCTGCAGATCCTTGAGTGAGTTCCTGTGATTCCATCAGCACCTGACCACACCCATTGCAATTACAGGGCTTCAAGAGAATTCGGGGTGTTATTTTTTCATCACTTCTTCAGCTGTTTAAATACCTGCATGCCTCCTGTCTGCCTTCAATGCATTCCCTCTGCTAAGCTCTTTATCCAGCCCCAGTCTCATTTTCCCACTCCCTGACTAGGCACTGAAAGAATTGTGAATGGGGTAGGATATGAACAAATCACTGATCCTCTGGGATCAGGTGAAAATCGACTGTGTGTTCACTCAGCTTCTGGTAAACCTGAGCTCAAATTCACCTTCTGCAATCTCAGGGAAAGAAACTAATTTCACTGTGGTAAGTCAGTAACGTGTTTAAGTTTTTAGGTTCATGAGTAGCTTTGAAAACTTCACTCTGATTTTATCAGTTCCTTCTTGAAATGAAGCATTTCTAGTGATTTTGAGCGTGGAGCTAAAGAACTTCTGGCTTTGCTTGGTAAAAAAACCCAAACATGGTGTGGCAACATGACATATGGACTGGATGAACTCCCCTGCTCCTTCTAACCAGCATTTCTGTGGCTTTGTTATATCCCTACAGATCTCAAATGGATCCTTTAGTGGCCTCCATCATCAGTTGTTTGTTTTTCATGGACATCTGTGATATGGCACTTAGTGATGGTGTTTTTTATATGAAGAACTTGTATTACCTCTTGTGCAACAGCCCCAGTCTCTTGTTTTGATTCCATTCATCTATTGAACTCTAATATGTAATTTTTCTGCACCATTTTACTTGTTTTACTTCATCCTTTACTTGCTTTTAGGGGAATCAAGTGATACTCGTGGGGCACTGACCTATGTCTAGTTGCCATGTTACCTTAATGAAAATCAGCTGGAAAAGGCAGGGCTAATTGCTTTGATTTAATCCTGAAATGTCAGTGACTCATGGATGGCTCATTCAGAAAAGCTATCTGCTCGAGGTAGAAGGATAAAAATAACTTCCTCGATATGAAATCAGGCAGTTGAAGTGCTGGAAGTTTCATATCACGGAATCAAGGAATGGTTTGACTTGCAAGGGGCCTGCCTTAAAGATCATCTGAATCCAACACCTCTGTCAAGGGTGGGGACACCTTCCACCAGACTGGGTTGCTCAAAGCCCCAGGGTAAAAAGGACATGGACCTGTTGGAGCGAGTCCAGAGAGCTGGATGCTGTGCTCCAGCTGGGATCTCACAAGAGTAGAGTAGAGTAGAGGGGGATAATCTGACCTGCTGGCCACACTTTCTCTGGTGCAGCCCAGACTTTCTGACTTTCTGGGCTGTCACCACACATCGGTGGGTCTTGTTGAACATCTCATCTGCCAACACC
>NW_020956463.1:144082-151594 GCF_003031625.1 Empidonax traillii
GAGTAGAGGGGGATAATCTGACCTGCTGGCCATACTTTCTCTGGTGCAGCCCAGACTTTCTGACTTTCTGGGCTGTCACCACACATCGGTGGGTCTTGTTGAACATCTCATCTGCCAACCCCCCCCCCCCCCGCCCAAAGTCCTTTTCCCAAGGGCTGCCCTCAATCCATTCTCTGCCCAGCCTGTATTTGTGTTTGGGCTTGCCCCTACTCAGGTGCAGGACCTTGATCTTGGCCTTGTTGAACTTCACGAGGTTTGCACAGGCCCAGCTCTCAAACCTGCCAAGGTGAAAGTGAGCCGAGAGACTTCGTGCCTGGAGAAGAACACGAGTTCGGAGTCTCTGTGGGAAAGGGTGAGGGTGGAGTTCCTGCAGAAGACTTTACTAAGTGGCTGAGGTGATTTAAAATGTAGAAACGGCACTGTGCAGGAGGGAGAGCTGGCAGTGTAGCACAGCAGGCTGTGCAGAGGTGGGGAGCAGTAACCAGCTCCTGGAAACTAAGGACAAAGTGCTGGGAGGTGAGATGGAAAGGTGGGATAGCAGAACACGGGTGAGGAGTGGCTCAGATGTTGGTGCTGGCAAAGAATGAAGTGTATGAACCCTGACAGAGGGATGGGGGAAATGTATGGGAAACGTGCAGGAAGCATTTGTGGGGAAGAACTGGAGTGCTGTGCAGGCTGGCTGCCAGCTGGGAGACAGCAAGCAAAAACCAGAGCTGCCATCCCAAAGAACTTCAGGTGAGAGAAGGGAACTGATTCTTAATTACTGGATATAAAGAATAAATGGGATACTGTAGCACATCCAAGGCAGGCAGCACAGAATAACAAACCCAATTAACTGAGTGCAGGGCCACCAGAACCTCTGAGCGAACTACAACTCAACAGAAGAAAATGTCAGACCCAATGTTTCTGTCTTGTAAATGAAATGGTGTTGTGCAGCTTGATTTTTAGCCCGTTTGGCCTAAATATTTTCTCTCTTCCTGTGCCTCTGTGGGAAGAGATGCTCATAGACTGGTTTCCTTCATTATTTTTCTTGCTGTCTCCCCTCTGGCATTCTTGTCCCCCGAGTTGGTGGGCAGGTGTGTGACAGGACAACAACTTCACATTAGAACCACTTTGGTTCTGACTGTGCTGCCTGCAGAGAGAGAGCAAGGACTTTCCTGACCACAGCTGGCACTGATCCATTGGGACATCACTGCCACGTGGGGGTTGTGCTGGTGCCCTGGGAAAGGACCAGGGTAGTTTTGTGCTGAATGCAGCTTGTATCTGTCAGAACAGATAGTAAATGAGACCTACTCCATACCCTGCAACTGGCCTCAGGCAAGCTGCTCCAGTCTCCCGTCCTTCAGTCTTGCCCTTTGCAAAGTAATTCCAGTATATCAGGAACTCTGAAGCTTTCCAACTCTATAAAGACTTCTCCTTTTTCTTTTTTTGGTTTACAGTGCAAGCAGTTCCCTGGTAATGTCACCTCTATTCCTCGGTGTCATTAATTTCTTTAGGGCTGAGAAGGAGAGTTTTGAGGACAGAATCTGTGTTTTGCAGTCCTTTATAAAAGTTTTTCTACAAAGACTACTGGACATACAAAGTGCAGTTGGGTTTCAGTGTCTTAATATCGTTTCTCTCCAGGTCTCTCTTTCAGCAGTAAAAATTTTCTGTTCTCCGTGTGGAAATGTGAACTGCATGGAAAGCATCCCTCTGTGTGGTGTGGGAAAACTGAAGTTATTTTTATTAACATCTTCAGAATTACAGAAATATCCATGAGCTTGGATTTTTAGTGTAAGTGATTCATACAATTACCAACAGTTTTCAAAGCTCATCTGTATCTCTGTATTTTTGTGCCTCATTGTCTTGGTTGCAGACCTGCTGGTCTGTAGCACCTGCAGTTTTTCTGTGTGCCAGATGAAGTGCTTAGTTATCACAATCACATTTATTCAGCTCTTTGCTGCTCTTCTCTGCAATGCAGGGTTGTTTCCTAGGCTACATTTTCTAGTATAATACATACCCTGTAGTCAGATCCCATCCAGTGGATTTGGCCTCATTCCTTGATCCGTTGGAGATAAATCAGTGAGCTGTCCTGCTTTATCAGTGGAGATTGCCTTCATTTTCCATGAGCTGTTTCATTTCTTCAACTTTTTTTTTTTCCCCTGAAAATACACTTCAAATACATCACAAAACTTTGTAGCAGTGATGAAGAGGAGGAATTCAAACTCTCTCTCTCTCCAAACTCAGGAAATAATGTGATACAGACAGGATATCTGTATCACATTTGATACATCAGCCTTTGATGAGGCTCTTCATTGCCTTTTTTTGGAAGAAATGAAGCAATAGTGAAACCAGTATCTAAACTCTAGATTAAAAAAAATTGCAGAATCAGGGCTTATACTTAAGGGACCGAGTAGCAGAAGGAGAAACTAAGCTTCTCTCAGGACAAGGAGGGAAAGAAAAGAAAAATAAAGAACTAAGAATGGAGAAGGATCAGCTCTTACTCTGCATTGTGGGGGTTTGATGCATCAGTGAGTTTTGACAGCCTATTCCTGAAGCTGAGGTTACTGTCTCTGCTCATCCCAGCTCACACACACTCATCTGTTTATGAATCAGCTTCTGGTTTGCTGCAGTTTGCAGCAAGCACTTGCTATAAATCAGTGTATTCTGAGTGCCTCTGGTTACTGGTTGTCTCAGCTGTGCTCTGGGACAAGACAGAGGGCTCAGCCAGTCAGTTTTACAGGTGCAATCCTTATTCCTGAATGGGTGTCATTAGCTTTCCCCTCTGCTCAACCTTCACAGATGTTTTCATTGCCAGCAATGACTGGGATGAGCTAATTACCCAGATTATGCAATTTTGCTGTGCATAATACATATAATTTTGTAATGAAGGAGTAGTGCTATGTAATAACAGTTCACATAAACCTGCCTTTGACATAAGGGTCTGGCAGGGAGCCTTGCTAGAGAAACTTCACATAAAAGAGTGAAATAGTAATAATGATAAGGAAAGGTGGAGAACAAAAGGACTGGTGTGCACCTGGCAGCCGGCCAAGGTGAACCCACCCCACAGGAGGATATGAAATAAATACTGCAGAATTCATCCTGATCTATTTTTTAACAAATTCTTCAAGTTTGGAAATATGTTTATGGGGACTGAACACTGCAGAGCACAGGCTGCTGTCCTGAGGAAAGGCTTCCAGAAGACAAACTGGGGCATTTGAATGGAATTTGAATGGAAATTTTTATTCAGTCTAGCCAAGTTGACCTAATTTTTTGGTTGCAGATCCTGCCTGGAAGGATATGCCACTCTTGGAAGGAGATCAGTTATTGCTCTGAAGAACCTTGCAAAAAGGGATAGGTCTGCTCTGCAGTCAGAGGTGGGATTTAAGTTGCTGACTGTTACAGATGCAGCCAGTTTAGGTCGACTCAGTGCAAATAACACCAAAGCTGTGACACACAACCATCAGTTTGTGGTGCTCTGGCCCAGCAGGACTGACAGAGGTGTCAGGGCTGAGGTGCTGCTGCTGCAGTCCCACTGCCCAGATCACTTTGTTTCGTGTTCCCATCACTCCTCTGTAAATACTCCCTCCAGTCATGGTCCTCCCACAGCTGTCTCAGCAGTGCTCTCTGGCTTTATTTTAAACCAGTTTGTAAATGTTTTAAATTTGCCCTGTGGTTTACAGCTAAATACACTTACTGGTTTTCAGTCTCAGAAAACAATTCAGTGTGCTGACTCAGAGACACTTTTATCTCTTACAGCTCAGTGAAGTCATGGAGAAATTCTCTCTGCCTGTAGCACATATCCTTTCCCAAAATAGAGACATCAGACTAAACTGGTGTTATTTTTACCTGAAATTCTAGGTTAGTGTCTTACTTCAAAGAATTTTGTAATTGATCGTCTTTTGTTGAAACCAAGTCACTGATCTGTAGTAATTATCATCATTCCCTACAGATATTTCTAAACTTTCCTGAAGTTTCTGATATCATATCCTATTTGACAATAATCCTTAAAATTCTACAGGGCTGTAAAGGCTGGGTGTGTGTTTCTGCCTTCTCTAACTTAGCTCCAAAGGTGAGGCTCCCATTTCAGTCTAGTGCCACCAGCTGATTGTTAAGGAAGCTTTCCAAGCTTTTCTTCACTACTTTCTCTCCATCCAACAGACCTTGAGGAGCTTCAGCATCCACTCTTTCAGCAGCATTTGTGAATCCATTTCCCTCACATTTATCACAAGGGAAGTTGTCTTTTACACTGCCACTACACAGCTCCCGAAATCCCTCTACAAATGCTTTCTGTGTCACTCAGTGTCTCAGCTCTGAGACCAGTTATTTTGACGGATCATCCATTTCAGGATGGAAAAAAGTATAAGTGGGAAGAAAGTGGAGAAGGTAGAAAGATTTAAAGAAGGATTTGTAAACTGGCTGTGGTCACATGTAATCAAGCAGCATTCTCTGCAGTCTGAAGCATCCTGTGAATAGTTTTCATAAGTGATTTCAGTACTAAGGTAACAGAACTATGTTCTTCTCTTAGACTCAGCTGAATTCTGAGTAATTCTCTGAAGTTAAATGGTTTTTTCTGTCACATTCATGATGTACAATCACTTAACAGCTAAATACAATGATTAACTGAATTTCACAGATGATGACCAGAAGAAACTGTTATATGATATATATCCCATCTCCTTCACGTTTCAAAAATAACGAGAACAAATTTAAGTTACCTTTGTACTCTCCTTAGAAAAATCTGCAAACCTTCTTCCATTGATTGATCAGAAGATAAATTCTTCTGCACAGGAAAGGAAAAGACACTTTATCTGAAACACTTCATGTGTAATTACTTAAAGAATCTTCTATCTATAAAAAGATTCAGATCCTATTTTAAGAGGAGAAGAGTTTAAGGGTAGTGCATCGAATGATCTCATTTCACATCATATAATTAAAATCAGGTAGCTGACAAGAAAAAAAATCTTGGTAAAGATTTCATTTTAAAAGTCTTTAATGGGAACTACTCCAGTAAAAGTCACCTTTTATTAACTAACCTTTCGTATGGGAAATGTTTTGTAGCAGATCTCTCTTTTTGGGGTACAGCAGGGGAAATGAAGGTTCAGCTGTGAAATGCCTGCTCACAGAATCATAGAATGGGTTGGGCTGGAAGAGACCTTAAAAATCATCTGGTTCCACCCTCTTGCCATGGGCAGGGACACCTTCCAGTAGACCAGCTTGCTCAGAGCCCCGTCCAGCCTGGCCTTGAACACTTGCAGGGATGGGGCATTTTGGTTTTTGTTATGGATGGATCGAGACAGGTTTTTATAGAATCACAGAAACTAAATATCCTGAGATGGAAGGGACCCCACAGGATCATCAAGTCCAACTCCTGGCCCTGCACAGGAGAGCCCAGCTCTGCCTGAGAGCATTGTCCAAACACTCCTTGAGCTCTTGGGGCTGTGCCCACTGCCCTGGGGAGCCTGCTCAGTGCCCAACCACCCTCTGGGGGAAGAACCTTTTCCTAATATCCAACCTAAACCTCCCCTGACACAATTTCATGACATTCCCTCAGGTCTTATCACTGGTCCCCTCAGAGCAGAGATCAGTGCCTGCCCCTCTGCTTCCCCCTCATGAGGAAGTCATAAACTTCTAAGAGGTCTCCCTTCAGTCTCCTCTTTTCCAGGCTGAACAGACCAGGTTCCCTCAGTCCCTCCTGGTGCAGCTTCCCCTCGAGGCCCCTCACCCTCTTCATAGCCCTCCTTTACACGAGTGTCAGGAGCACTTCTATAAAAGCCATCCTTCCCTTGCTGTGCTCACTGTGGTCATCACTTCTTCGGGAATGAAGGTTTGTTCCGTGCTGTGTGGAGTTGGTGATGGCAACTCTGTCCCGGAGCAGCCGCGTTTGTGATCGGCTGTGCTCTGTGACTGGGTTTGGTTTTTTGGTTTTTTTTTTTTGTTTTGTTTTGTTTTGTTTTGTTTTTTGTTTTTTTGTTTTGTTTTGTTTTGCTATTTGCAGTCTTCTCACTGCCTGGCTTGGATCTTGCACTCCACCTCCAGTTTCTTATTCTTGCACTGTTTCTTCGTAGCCTGAGCTCAGAGAAATTTTGGAAAGGTGCTGTTTTCAATCACAGCACCATGAGGGCCTGGGTCTCTGACTGAGGCTTCTGCTGCTGTGACTCAAGTCAGTGCTGTACAAACCCCCCAGATGCCACTTCAGTAGAAATAATCTAATTTGTAAGACTCAAAGTGTTTTTTGTGGGTATTAACCCCTCACTGTTCCTGCTAAAACCATAGAGGGATTAAAGATTCAGGAGGTATTTATTAACTTCTGTAGCTGTGCCTTGCTGCATGGTCTTGTGTGCACCTTAGGGTGCCACATCCCACCCATCCTGAAAGAATGTGCAATTCCATTTAGATTTCATTACTTTAGACTTCTTCTAGGCTTCGTACCAGAAAACTGTAGCATTGTACTTGCTGGACCTCAGGACCCAAAATAATTTCTGATTGCCTAATATACATAAGGTGGGATTTATCTCACTGAACTTGAGCCATATCTGAGTGATAACTGGTCAAAGGCTGTCTCCTCAACTCCATTTCTGGTCAACACAGAAAGATGCAGAGAGAAAAATCACCTTCTGAACGTGTCCATCTTTGGCAACAATCCCAGAAGTTTCCACATCTGTACTGCTTCTATGGTTGAAAACAAGCAAAGTCTTTTTTTCTTGGCTTGAAGATGGACAGGCTGCCTGGATGGGCTTGGAGAGTCATCACTGCAGTGCGGGCAAAAAAAGGGAATTAATAGAATTATTTAGGCCTGGTTTGTGACAGCTAATTAGACAGCCTTGCCAGACTGGCTGAGAACAGCTAATTAGAATGTAACACTATGGATCTTTATACCACATTTTTTTTACTTTTTAAAAAGCTTTTTTTTCCCCTTTTTTTTATTCCTCTCATCCTATCTTGTCTAGAGATGAGCTCTCACCCACCTACAGAACTACCTGCCTTCAGGGGTGGCAAATGCAGGAATGAAGGAAAATCCATAGGTCTTCCAGAAGGTCTTTGCCTATTTGGCAAATGATAGAGCAATTGGAGATAGACTGGGTCTCCCAATTGCACTGTTTTAAAATAAAATTCACAGAGTAAAAATTGGACCAAACAGTGTTAGAGCTTAATAGAGCAGCACTGACTTACTGTCCTGAGGCGCTGGGCCAAAATGAACATTTCCAGTAGGAAGCTGTAAGTGACTGCTTATTTTTCTTAGAGAAGAGGCTTCAGGGTGTGGATGCTCATTTGTGCAGAGGTTTTATGTTGCACTGCAGATGTTTTCGTGGTCACAATAAATTAAGAG
The DNA here is from genome assembly GCF_003031625.1 of Empidonax traillii. Classification (NCBI taxonomy): domain Eukaryota; kingdom Metazoa; phylum Chordata; class Aves; order Passeriformes; family Tyrannidae; genus Empidonax; species Empidonax traillii. The sequence goes on from NW_020956463.1 coordinate 151,392, forward strand.
TAGGACTAAACTGTCAAGCTGACATACTTTTCAACAAGATTATGTAGCTTTTCTGTACCCTGCTCATAAGGGGTACATGAAAGTTGTATTGCTATAGAACATAATTTATTGTTCTTTAAATGCAACCAAGGTTTCACCCTACCTTTAAAAACAAAGTAAAGAAGTTACCTTTACCTTTTAAAACTTTTAATTCACCTATCAAA
>NW_020956463.1:151711-160763 GCF_003031625.1 Empidonax traillii
TATTTAAAGAGCAGCAAAGTCAGCTCTGAATGGCAGGAGATTTCTGCAGTGCCCTGCCTTATGGCCCTTTGTGCAGTTACCTATATTAAACTAAATTTGACGAGTGCTGAAGCATCACCAACTCTTTTATGCTCTTTGAACCACCCAGAACATTTCCTCCACCTCAAGTTCTTGGCTTCTGCCCTTGCTGGATGCACCATTTCTTTAGGGTGCTGGGCTAAGAAGACTGCCTTGCTTTCCTCTTATCTCCTTCCATCTTTCATGTCCCTGATGTAGCGTGATCTGGGTTGAAGATAATTTTTAAAAATCCCAAACAGCCACTCAAAACCAACTAACCAAATAAAAAACAAAATCCCAACAACAAACCACATAAATAAACCCACAGCAACAACCACAAGTTAAAAAAAAAAAAAAAAAAAAGCCTACCCAACATTTTTATTTTTATTTTCAGTCTGGATCATATTTACAGTGCTTCTTCAGAATCCCTGTAGCCAGTGCTCATGTCCCAAGAAAGGGGTACATAAATCTGTGGCTCGTGAAGCTGACAAATTTGGGTTCTGAAAGCCTCAATTCTACAACTAAATTGAAGACCATCACATCAACTTAAAAAAAAAAAAAAAAAAGAAGAAGAAAAGTGAAATATAGGGAAAGCAGGTTTTCCTTTTTTTAAAAAAAAAGAACCACCTTCCTTTTTTGGTTAGGACAAGCTCCTTCTTAGCCACCATGGAAGTGAAAAAGCAGTTTTAGTTTTCTGGAGCAAGGGACTGATGGCTTGGAAACCAGCCCAGACAACCCTGGGCTGTAATATTGACTTATGGTAGATATCCTCTCTTGCAGGACTGGATAAATAAAAGAATAATGATATAACCAGAAATAAAATTTACAGAAAAGTGAAAGTGAACAAAAGTATCAACAGTGTGGAATCACAGAACTGTTTGGCCTGAAAGGGACCTTAAAGATCATCTCATTCCAACTCCTCTGCCATCGTCAGGGACACCTTCCACTATCCCACGTTGCTCCAAGCCCCATCCAACCTGGCCTTGAACACTTCCAGGGATGAGGCAGCCACAGCTTCTCTGGGCAACCTGTGCCAGGGTCTCACCACCCTCACAGGGAAGAATTTCGTCCCAGTAAATAATTTCTTCCTAATGATTTAAAGCAAAGTAAAAAATGGTCTTTCAGACTGGTACAGAGTGAGGGGAAACTTGCCTGGAAATGAAGGAATGTTGAGGAAAAACCTGAGCTAAGTTGAAACAATGGGAAGTGTCTTCTTTTTTTTTTGGTGCTCTGAGAGGTGTCTAGAATATATTTTGGAGGCGAGGCTGTTCTGTCCTTTTCTTGTACTGTGAGATTTTATATCATAAGCGTAAGGTTATTGCCCCGTGTGTAAAGCAATGTGTGCTGTGTTTGGTGTCAACATGAGATGACTTATTCTTTCCATCCACTTCCTTGTAGTCAGGGAGAATTAATCAAAGGGAATCATGTTCTCTGCCAACTTTGTTAGTACCAGTTTTGGACACAGAGTGTCACCAGCCTTCCCTTTTCAGACACTCCAGTACCTGCAGGTGACACCTAACTGGCTCTGGGAAGTTTGTGTCGTAGTGCCAAGTGTTTGGTTCTCTTCTCATGGATGAGCACTTCCTGTTCTAGAGAGCATTTTCTCTTCCCCCACAGGTTTGGGAGCACAATTTGTGTTCTCTCTGTACAGAAATTCATCTCCCCTGTTTACTGCATCACTTCCCAAAGCTGTTTGAGTGTTGCAGACAGCCATGAGACCACAGGTACGTTGGTCTTACAACGATGCATGTGATGATGTTGAAGCTGCCACATCACATTTGCCAGGCTACAGTGAACCCAAACCCACATGGGATGGTTCAGAGATGGCTCCCTAATCATCCCTACTTGAAATAAGCTCAGGCTCTTAAGATTCTTCAGAGAGTTTAGCCAAGAAATGAAGCTGGTGAAATGCTTTTCTTAGACTGTCACAGCCTGTGCTGACAGCACCCTTTATACACTATAAAATTAGAAGAGATGTTCAAATTCCCCTTCTGCCTCCCATGCCATTTCAAACCCCCAAGGAGGCAATAATTATTAGGTGATAAGAAAGCACCTTCCTACATAACAGCAGGTTTTCCAAATGAGTGATGCATTGTATTAATCAGGTTATGTCAGGGGAGCAGCCTCCTTTCCTCTTTTCCACCTGCCTTTTGCAGATTATTTGTGGTCTTCTTGTCCAGCATGTGATCACTCAACTCCTTGTGAATGGGGAAATGTCCAGTGAAGGATCACTTGTGTGAGGGCTGGGAGATGTCTTGGGAAGCTGGACTGAAGTGGAGACCAAGGAGCACTGCAGAGAGTCCCATCTCACTCTCAGAAAGCCAAATGCATATCTTTGATCTGCCTTTTCTGACTGATAAGGTGGCATGAGCATGAAAATAATCCCTACAGAACAATATGGTCCTTCACAGTTCCCTCTCAAAATTAATCTCATACTTTCCCACTTCTTTTTTGATATCACTTGCAACCCAAATTTCCTGGTGTACTGTCCAGTACTAACAAACATTACATGAAATATTATTTCTCTCAGGTGCTCCTTGAGGTAACTTGTTTAATGAAAGTTTCCTGTTCCTCATTGTGACTGTGTAAGAAAGAAGGTCTGAGGTGGGTGTTGCTTTTCTCCTGGCAAGTGTTTCCACAAAGTTGTTTTTAAACCTTTTTCTGCTCACCAGTGGGAGAAGGGAGGGTATTTATAGAGAGTGAGATAATCAGCAGAAAATATAGCACTATTAGTGTCTGCAATAGGCCTTTAAGATTCAGAATTACTGTTGTATTTCCCTGTATCTGCAGGGAGTTTACTTTCTCATCTCAAACAAACCCAATCTGTGGCGACCTAAAGAAGCTATTTATAACCTTCACATCAGCAGTCGTCTCCACAATCAAAATTCAGGCTCTTGGGTGTTGCTGAATATTTTGCTCATCCTGTAAAACAGTATGATTAGGGAAGGGGTTTTATTGAGAAACATCAAATTGACTTCACAGAAATCGGGAGAACTTGCCCGTTCTCATCCCCCTTTTTTAAACTTCCATTTTTAAAAGGCGAATTGTGGCTGAGCAAAATGGGCCCATATCTGCCAAGAAACATCTGGAGTTTTTATATTCTTGTATCAGGTTTAGTTATTTGAAAGCTGGCGGGGATTGCTTTGGCAAATGGTCACCCGTCTCGTACTTGCAGTCTTTTTTTGTCTTGCAGACAGTCTGTTTCTTCCCTGCGCTCCCCTGATGAATATTTAGGCTTAGGGAAGGCTTGGTGCTTTCTGGCAACCAAACACAGCATAAGCTGTCAGCAGCGTATGTTGTGTTTTTGTCCAGACATCCTGAGACATGCAAGTGTGACAGGATCTGTCTGAATCATCCTGTTAGACTGTAGTTTTCAACAAGGCGAGGCCCCGTATAAAATACTGGATCTACGATCTGGGGAAGAGTTTGAAATAAAAATAAAAGTAAATGAAAAGAAAAAGGCAACTAACAAAGAAAATCCCTGCAAGGCCCAAGCAGCTGTTCCTGGTGGATGTTACTGTGGGAGAGGCGAATCCCCAGTGCTGACTCAGTGATAATCAGGTTTTGCAGATTCTCTTGACCTTTTAAGCAGACTCATTGCCCGTGTTCTGTGTGATATCTTCCCTTCTGTTCCTGGGTTGCCCTTATTTCCTGAGAGCCCTTGTCTCTCCCATGTGCTGCTCTCCTCTCACAGCCTCTGCTGCTGGACTGGAGTTTTCATCTGAATTCCATGTCAAAAACATTTGAACCTTGCCAGGCAAATATGCCATGGAATCTTAGCCTCATCCCTAATCACCACCTCCTTTTCTCAACCACCTTTCTCATTATTTTTGCAGAGTTCTGGGAGCAGCATTCCCAGTGAACGTTGACCCTGTGCTCCATCATGAATCAATCACACAGTTGCTGTGCTTTGCTTTTGTGATTGCAGCCCCCAAGTTCTGCATAAATTCCAGGCAGTGAAAGCTCTGCAAGAAGAAGATTGCTTCCCAATTTCTTGATAATCTCAGCAAAAACTTGACCAGAGGAAGGCCCTGCACACAGGGTCTGATTTCGTTCCACAGGTTGTACAAATTGTCTTCTGGAGTTGCCTGTCCTAGGAGAACTCCAGCCTCAAGCTCCTTTCCTCTCCCTCCCACTCCTGTGTTAATCAGATCTTAGTGTTTCTCAATTCCACAGTGCCTTACTACAGGTAATAAAGTACAGTTACACCTCTCATTATCACTGCCATCTCTCTGTGCATTCAGTAATTACAGGCAAGTGACTAATTGAATTCTGAATTTCAACTAAGAAGCAATTACTACAAAGATCAAACATCATTATCAGCCTGTGCCCTGCCAGCCTTCCACAAGGGTGGGTTAGGCAGAAAGTTTCATAGCTCTGTGCTCTTTCTAGTCTGTCGAGCTCAGAAACAAATTGGGCTTCACCTCTGGGTAATGACTTTCCTCCTCCAGTCCCAGAGCTCCACAGGAACTCACTCCCACTACTCAGCTGAAGGAGAATTAATGATCTGTTGGACTAACCAGCAGTGGGAACCTTTTCTTAGACTACACCTTTCTCCCTGATGTTTCTTTAGGTAGCTAAGCCGATTGAAGTTCCCTCCCTGTAGGTGGAAGTGTTCTGGGCTTTAGAATCTCTCCTAGTAATTTGTGCTTGATCCATACAAACTTTAATTAGTTGGATGATAGCCTGTTTCCTAAAACAATTGCATCACCCAGAGTCAAGTGAGGGAAGTCTTTAAAACAGACACAGAGTGATTGTTCCACTTCAGATTTCAGGCCCATCCAGGCCAGGACTTTGTTTAGCCCAAACACCTCCATTTAGGTGTCTTTGTGAAGTTGTTCTAGGCGATTAAATTCCCCTTATTGTCAATAGAGGTGGGGTAAATAGAAGAACAATTCGTCTCCATAAAGTAAATGGCCACAGATCAGCTGAATCTGTCTAGACTGTGCTGTCTGCAATTTTGGGACTAATTAATCAGTTCAAACTGGAGAATTTAGTGCTATTTCATGGCTTGGATTGAGTGGATACCATGGACAGCAAACAATGCTGGATGTCTGCTTAGCAGTATGGAGATTATAGCCCTCACTTACATGAGCATCTGCATCAGGACAGTAGAATTTATGTCTTAATGTTGAGCTCTTTCATCTGTAGAGAGGAATGTAAGAATGGGCAAGCATGAAGAAAGACTGTTCCTGGGTGCTCTCTTAGTTTCCAGCAATCCAAGTTTCTGTGACTTGCTGAAGTAGAAGTGATAGTAGAAGTCTGTGTGTGACACCTGGCCTTTCACCAGAGATTAATTTGAATAGCTCTGTGTGGAAATGATAAGCCCAGCATGAAGGTCAGACTTCTATTTTGCAACAGCTTTTGAGGAGGTCAAATAATTTCTGCTTTATGTTCAGCTAGAAATTAAGAGGTTTGATTTGGGGATCTGGTTTGCTTGTTTTGTTTTTGTGGGGTTTGTGTGTGTGTGTGTGTGTTTTTTATTTGTTTTTGTGTTTTTTTTTTGTTTTGTTTTGTTTTTGGTTTCATTATTATTATTATAATTATTATGTTGGGGAGGTTTGGTGTGTTTTTTTGGTGGTTTTTTTTTTTTTTTTTGTTTTGTTTTGTTTTGTTTTGTTTTGTTTTCTTTCTTGTGCTGAAAACCAGATGAAGGGAAAAGATGATAACCTGAGGAATCATTCAACTCAGAGGGCTTCCTAATCTCCCTTTTTTATCTTTCTGCTTAAAAATACAGGCAGGTCCGAGTTGGAGATCTTTGGGTTCTGTGTGCATTCACATTTGGGGATATGCTGTCTCAGGGAATTATCTGCAGAGTGCAAATAGCCTTGGCAGGCTGCAGACTCATCCTGCATATTCCCCTCCAGTTCATCTCAGCAACACAGTTACAGAAGCAAATAACCTCCATTAGTTTTGGAAAAAAAATGAACTTTGCAGGCTGTTACAGGGGATAATTTTAATTTAGGCACTGCAGCGCTTTTTGACATGCACTGAAAAGGAGGGATTATTTTCCTTTTTCCCCTCCTTTAGTGCTTTTGGCACATGTGGCCCAAACCCTGTCGTGTCAACTAGTATAAGGACAAAAACTGTGCACTTGCAGGTTTCTGAAAGCAGGATTAACTGAGCATTTATCAGATGCTGGTGAGCCTGTTCACTTGGTTCTCTCTCCCTCTCTTCCTGATGTTCCCTCAGTTTTATCTTCTATCTGCAACAGCACAGTCCTGACATTTCAGAACAAGAGCTTTCTTAATCACAAGGCATGAAATAATTTCCTAAGGAAATTAATAGCATATAGGGATAATAATTATATAATTGAATAATAATTCATTTTTTATTGAGTTATTAATAGAAGAGTTACCACGGGAGCTGTAAGCAATTGAGACAAAGAAAGCAGCTTCCAGGATGAGTCCCCAGTGATCCGTCTGAGGAGTGATTGTTTTGGGAAAGGGCAACAGTTTGGGGACTGCCTGCAACTGCCCACACCTCAATCCTGAAACAAGACAAAATGAAGCTGTAAAGAAACAGAATGTGTACTATAAAAGAGCTGTATTTTATGGAACAGCCTTTGTTAACCCGGGAGGAATGAAAGGGGTGAAAAATATGGCAAGAAGTTGTGTTTCCTGAGTTGGGGGGGGTTGACTTTCAAGGGACTGGAAAGTCACAAAAAAAAAAAAAAAAAAAAAAAAAAAAAAAAAAAAAAAAAAAAAAAAAAAAAAAAAAAAAAAAAAGTGTATTTTCTTTTGTGTAACGTTTTGCATTAGCAGGTATTTCATTAAACAAAGTTAAAAAGAGCCACTTTTCTGACAGTTCTGTGCAGTTCAGTCTCTGGGATCTTTTTTAAGGTGCCCAAATGGCAATATTTGCTGCCAGGCAGCCCCAGTGTAAGGCAAGAAGAGTTCAAGGCCAGGCTGGAGGGGATTTGGAGCAACTTGGTCTAGTGGAAGTGTCTCTGCCTGTGGCAGGGGGCTGGAAATGGATGATCTTTAAGGTCCTTTCCAACCCAAACCATTCTGTGATTCTGTGTACAGACAAACAGAACTGAATTCCTCAGGTGCCCTTAATCTTTTTCAATCTAACAGGGAGTGCCTTGGGCTACAAACCCAGAGAAGTGTTTTTCTAAACTCTGAGGAAGTCTGGAGGACTTTTAAAACTTCTGAAAGGTTCTGTTTCTTCCTGACATGTTATATGACCTGGGTGAATCACTTGAGCTTTTTAGCAGGTAGGAAATCGATACAGCAAGTGAGCTTAATTGGGCTGCTTGAGCTTCTGGTGAACCTTTTTAGGACTTCTTGGCAAAGAAAAACAATAGAAAGCTCATTAGAGTTTCTTATGTGCCTGAACGCCTGAGAGACATCAGGTTGGTAAGCCAGATAGAGCTGAGTTTAGAAATAATTTGCGGGGGGGGGAACATTTCTTGCCTGAAGTCTTACTTATCTGCCTTCCAAGACTCTCCTGTAAGTGCATTATAATTCTGCATGAATTTAAAAAACAAAAACAAAAACCAACCAAACATAAACAAAACAAAACAAAAAAAGCCCACAACCAAACAAACAAAAAAACCCCAAAATCCAAAAAACCCAACTGTGACATCTAAGAAAAACCCTGCACAAAGCTTGGCTTTCAGGATGATGATGGCTGATGTACAAAGTAATAAGCCTCAGTTGGATAACTGTTCTTGCCTCTCCTTATTTTTGTCAGAATATCCCTCATTGACAAAGCAAGTGGAGAGATATTCTTTTTTTTCCCCCAATATCCTGGATGTCTGGCTGCTGTCACAATTATGCCACTGTCACTTATGATTTCTAGAAATAGTAAGCAGTGTACTTGATGGATTGTGAATCCTACCTGGCTCTGCCTTGTCACTGCAACAATCGGGGGAAAAAAAAACACCAAAGAGGAAGGGTGGCACATGAATAAATAATTTATAGCCCCGTGATTCAGCCCCTATTTTTAGAGGCTTTCTGTTTTTCTGAGACTTTTTCTGAGACAAAAAAGGGCTAAGAATAGTCTATACATGAAGTGAGCTGTCTTTTATGCAACACAGGTTTTTTTCTGTCTCCCATTTGATCTGAATCCTATGAAATCTGGGCAGCCAGTCTGAGGAATTTATATCATGCAGTTCCTGTTGGATTTACTGGGGAACATGGTTTTGCTTAATGCCAAGCAAACTGTCTTGTTTAAAGATTAAATGAACAAAACTTATTTGGAGGAGACACTGGGAGAATCCTGCAATGTCCCAGTGATTAGAACACTCTGAAGGAAATAATAAATTCCTGAAACTGGATTCAAGTTCCTCTGGAAATCCAACAGAGGAAGGACCAGAGTTGAAGCGCTCCATGTTGTGAGTGACTTTGGACTACAACATTCTCTGCTGGAATATTTGATTTGTATTACTCCTGTGTTCTTTGAATTTTTCTAAAATTTTTCCTTGGGTAGTAAAAACCTGGGTCAGATTTACCCGATCTGTCAAGTGACTTTTGTTGCCCCGTAACTGTGTATTTCAAAACTCATTTATTCAGCTCAGAAAATGTCATCCAGCTTTAAGCCTGGTACTGAGACAAGGCAAGTTTTCTCTGCTGTCTTTTCTGCTTTTACAGGCCAGCATTTCACAGAACCTATTTTAATGTTGCATATCTAAGGGAAAACCTCACTTATTTGGGCTTCTTTTCCATTAGAAAACTTGGCATAAACAACTCGATTTTGGGGGCACCACTGACTGGCTGCTTTGCTGTGTCCTGGAGGCAGAGTAGGAAAGGATTGGTGAGATGTGCTGAACCAGGCTGAATGCAAGTGGGTATTTAAAATTAAAAGGTTGAACTCCACCTATGGTAAATATGCAGAACTAACACATCCTGAAAAAGAAGGCTAATTGCTCAACTTGGTCAGAGGGCAGTATAGGGGCGAAAGTAGTTCGGTAGTTGTCTTAAAGAGCGAGGAAAAAATATATATTTAGGATATTAACAAAAAAAAAAAAAAAAAAAAAAAAAAAAAAAAA
>NW_020956463.1:161129-163844 GCF_003031625.1 Empidonax traillii
AAAAAAAAAAAACACAAAACAGTGGAGAGATTTAATAGTCTGCAGTAGTTTTACAAAGCAATTGCCAGAAATTCTTGGGGCTTAGGCTTTTAAATCTGTACTGAACAAATCCTACTGGGGAGATGGGTGACATGAGCCACTGTCCCCTTTCAGGTGTTTGCTGCACCTGGGAGTCTCTGAGGCTGCCAGAGTCACTGCTCACTGCACTTTCCAACACCTTGGACTTTCCACGGATTTTGTTCAGTGGGGGTTCCAGTTTCCTGACTGATGGACCCTTCGTTTCAGCTTGGCTGCCAGCTCACATGGATCAGCTGTCAGAGCAGTCGGATACCCTTGGCTGTGCCCAGCTTAATGCAGGCTGTCTTTTTTTTATTTATTCATTTGCCTGTTTATTCCCTTCACTCCAATAGCAGATGAGCTCGTCTCAAGAGTCCATGTGTGTGTGGGATCCAGGACAAAAGGCAGTTAGAGAAGCTGGATTTCCATTTTAGTGATACCTGGAACTGTAAACCTACTCAGAAAATCATCTACACGAGAGACAGCAAGACACCTAAAAGCTTTTTCAAACCCAGCTTAGTTCCACTTGTCAAGGACAAGATCCATTACGGCAGTGCCTGCTTGCAGTGTCTGGAACTGTCTCTCACCTGCTAATGACTGGAATGATGTGGTTAACTTCCTGCTGGGAATTACATCCACTTACCTTTACCCGGTGCTCCTGTCTCTTGTCTCTTGTTTGCTTCGTGCTTTTAATGGACTTTTACTGACTAAACACAAGCCACCAGGCCAATCTATACATATTGAGTTACTGCTACCTAAAAGGCTTTATGTTCTTCAGCAGGATCAATAAAAAAGCAACAACAACAACAAAAGATAAAGAATGCCACTAATCAAACACTCTTCCTTACTTGTTCCGTTCGGAAATGCAACCTCATCCACAGTTAGAAATGAAATTAAGGTCAAGGTTTTACCTCTTAAACTGATGTAAAACATTGTACTGTGTTTTAAAGTTGTTCCAGAAAGTAATAGTATCCTATTAATCACAGAATCAGAGGATGGTTGAGGGTGGAAGTGACCACTGGAGGTCATCTGGGCCACCTACAGCCAGTTGCCCAGGACCATGTGTGGATAGTTTTTTAATATCTCCAAGGAGGGAGACTCCACCACCTCCCTGGGCAACCAGAGCTCCCTCACCCTCACAGCAAAAATGTGTTCCCTGATGTTCAGGTGGAACCTTCTGTTTCTCAGCTCACGCCCATGGCCGCTGGTCCTGGGAAAAAAAAAGAGCCTGGATCCATCCTCTTTGCACCCTGCCTTCAGGTATTTATATACATTAGTAAATTCCCCCTGAGCCCTCTCTTTCCCAGAGAGTGCCCCAGCTTTCTTATCCTTTCCTCAAAGGAGAGATGCTGCAGCCCCTTTGATCACCACGTGCTCCTCCTCTGAGCTCTCTCCAGTATGTCTGTGAGTCTCTTGTACTGGGGAGCCCAGAACTGGCCACAGCTTTCAGCCCATGTGTTGGCACAGCCTCTGTAGCTGCTCTGTGTTTACTTTGTGTGTACTTCTGCTGTCTGGTGTTACTGATTATCAGTATTTTAAGTCCAGCCTTCGTGTGAGCACTTGCAGTTTCGAAGCAGTTACACTGAATACTGAGACTTGCCCCAGTCACTGAATTCAGTGGTTTCTAAGTAGCAGAAAAATCACAGTTGAGATGACAAATATTGACTGTTGGCTGCTCCATTTGCTGTTTAGACACACACTGGGGGGCTTTTTAGATGAGTGTCTAGCAGAGTTGTTAATAAAGTGTAACATGATTGGGAGGAGTTCATTTTGCATGAGTGTAGATACCCGAAAGCCACAGTTCAGTTCTGGGATAAAGGTCCTTGAGCTTATTAGTGAAAAACTGCTCACATCCCCTGCAAGTTTGCCCAGAACTAGTCTTGTGATACTGGTACTGAGTTGCAGGGGTGCTGAAGGGGGTTATGGGCAAAGCTCTAAATAGTTTGGATGTCTCCCCCCTTTATCAAACACTGGAGTGTGAGGAGTCCTTAAAAATTAGTAAATAAAGCCTGTGAGCTTCTCTCATGTCCTTCATGTCAGATAAAAATCACTATTCATTATTTTTGGGGCTACAGTGCTCGAATCTGGGTTGATCAGCTTCTCTTTATTGAAACAACATATGCTGAGCTTTCTTAAAATTCGCATTGCCCTGAAAATAGAAAGAGCTGGGATTATCATGGTTGTTTATTTGGATAAATACAACTTTTTTTCCCCCTCCATTCAAGGATCTTTTGCTCTCCACCCTGGAATTTCTCAGTTGCTTACAAATGGTTCTACTCCAGTAAGAAAAAAGCTCTGCATTGTGTGGGCATGTGTATTGAAGGAAGAAGGGTTAACTGAAGCATCTTGCTACAGGGGCCCACTGTTCTCCCCCCCCCCATTTCTCTACCTTGCTCTAAGGAGATCTTGTTCTGTACCAATTCTGTAAACATAAGCCACAGGTACATTGTACAAAGAGCCCAGAGGTAATAAATCTTAGCCAAAGGAGCCAAAGTGACATCTCAATAGGTGAAATAGGCTAAGATCCAAGGCTTTCTTGAAGCCTCAGTGATCAGAACACAGAACAATAGAAAGAACGAAAGGTCACGAGGGTCACCTGATGAAGAGGAGAGAATTTGAGACCCCAGGATGAAGGCAAACAGGATTTACCACCATAAT
>NW_020956463.1:164464-203758 GCF_003031625.1 Empidonax traillii
TGTATGTGATTATGTTGTAATCATTACCAAACCTGTATAAAAAACTCACTGTAACCTTACCAACTTGGAGCCTGTTTTCCCAGCACGAGCTGGCAGGCTGCCCGGCCGTTAATCAATAAATACCTTGACTGCTTTAGACATAAAACTTTGTCTAAACAGTTTTTTTATCTGCTCTTTTCTGGGCATCAGTATGCAAATGCACAAGAGTGAGACATTCTTGTAGTTATTTGGTTGTTTCTTTGGATATATTCAGAGAAGATCCATAAAATAAATAGGCTGAGCTGGACACTCATTCCCCAAAAGCTGGAGTCAGGGAGAATTGGCACCTAGGACTTCTCAGCAAGTGTTGCTTTTTTCATACATGGAATAGTCCCTCCTGTTCCTGCTGTGGGTGGCTGGTTGGAAGGAACATGAAATCCCAGTTCTGCTCCTGCCAAGGCTTTGCTGTAGTCATGCTCAGATCTTTTACCTCCCTTCCTGTCATGTGGCACAAAGTTTTTCAGGAGTGGAGATCCCTTTTACGACACCCTAAAGCCTGGAGGGGATGGAATACGTTTTCTGGAAGCTAACAGCAACCCAAGTGACAACCTGAGTTCTTCTGCATATTCCTTCCTATTCAGGGAGTTTCCTTTTTACCTCCTTGCCCACTCCCTGGACTGAGGGTTAAGCACAAGAAATCAAGTGCCACAAATCTACACCAAAAGGAAATCAGCATTTCCAAAATCAAGGAAGAGACCGTCGACTGAAGCAGGGAAATGAATATTGGATGATGTGTCAGAAGCTCTGTGGATAATGACTGAGTGTTGCCTGTGCCGTCATGAGTCATCTACTACTCATCATTGGTTTGCATGAACATTAAATCTACTCGTCCAGTTGTATTTTGTGAGTGAAAGTGCACACAGAGCACAAATAGCCACATGCTGTAACCACCAAATATCTCTTTATTTTGTGTGTTTCTTCCTTGGAACAAAGTCAGCAAGGAAGGAGAAATTATAAGCAGTGAAAGTATGTCATTTGTCAAAGAAAATGAGAATTTACACAATTGTTTTTCAGTTAGGAAAAAATAGTTCTAATAGCTCTGTTTCTTTCTATTTATAATTAGCTCTTGTTGCCCTAGAAAGATCATGTAACTGTTCTTTTCTTCCTGAGCATTCACTGTTTGTTTCTACAACGGAGTTCTCCATCATGATTCTTCCATTTTTTTCCTGATTTTTAGTGACAATCGTTAAGAAAAACTGAACTTAATCCAGTTTCTTTCCATAGACAGTGCTTCAAAGCTAAGAGCAGGAATGCTTCTAGCAGAAAGCACACTAATCCCAGTTCTCACTGGAAAACCAGGTGAGAAGGAACGTTTTTCAGCACGTTTCTGTGCTGAAAACTGCTGGTTTCCCTCTTCCTTTACATACCCTGTAGCAAGGGGACACATCACTTCCATTGCTGCCTCTGATGGAACCAATGTCTCTGTCATTTTTGGCATCTCTTCACTGCTTTGATCCCTGCCACAGCTCTGCATGTCCCAGAAAATCAACCTGTCATTGAGTCCAGTGCCTGCATTTCCTCATCTTCTCTGAGCTGCCTTTGACAGTAACCAGGGGTGTCAGGAAGCAGCTGTTTGTTTGCTGCTGCGGAAAACACCCAGATCATTACTTGAAGTTGCTGTTATTTTATCCAGGATCTCCTGTGCAGAGCTGTACCAGCACACACAGGAATTTTAGCACATGCCAGATGTGACTGAGTGTCTGTGAGCACAGTGAGCCTCCATCCAGTGCACGTGGGATTGATCCAATATCCTCAAGAAAGAGCTTGATTGATATCCTCAATCAAGGCTGCCATGGGATTCATCTGTGCGTCAGCAAGAGCTGCTTCCTCCAGGTGCCTTCAGTGAGACTCTTCCTCTCTGTTACCTCACTCACTAAATGAGATATTTCCCCTTTAAAGCGTTGGGTAAAAAGATCTGCGTGGTGTTATTAAAATAGATATATGAAAATACATTCAGTATGATCAGAAACTTGTTTTCCACGTGGCTATTAGAGCTGATGCTGTAAGACATTTGGAAGAAAGGAAGAAAGAAAGAAGACCTCTGATCTGGGATATAAATTAGTTATGACTACCAGAGTTTGGAATGAGATATTCCCAGAAGTCAAATCTACTTGCTGCTGTTGTTTCCGAGAAGTGGCTGATACTGGAGGAGATGCTGGACTAGAGAAAGTCAGAGTTTGATTTTTTCCTCCTCCTGTTCAGATAAGTCACCGTGTAGGAGATCTGGTGTGACAGCTCATAAACCCAGATAACTCGAAGTTCCTCGAAGAACTACCTTGATGTGGGTTGTATGTTTTAAGTCTTGATTGTGTTTGAGCTCTCCACACCTGAGCTGGAAAGGAACAGCAAGGGAAATGAAGAGTCAGAGTGAATAAAACCAGGGTTTGAGTGAATAAAATAAGGGTTTCACAGGAGCACCATCCTGGAATTGGGATTCAGTATCTGACTAAGCACCAGAAGTTCCCACTCAGTGTCTGGAGAGTCAGAAGTTTGTTACAGAGACTCAAAATCAGCAACTGGCCAAAGGATGGGACAAAGACAAAGGCTTTGAGGGATGTCAATTGGATCCCACCACCTAAATCCCACTCAGACTGTTTTGTTTTGTTTGGTCTTGTCACTCCAAAAAGAAACAGTGGAAAAAAATAACAGTAAAAAAATCCAGTGCTCAGTGTGGATATGGTGTAATCTGGAGCGTCTTGTTGCTTTTCATGTGGACTTTCCTTCTCTGTAAGAAAAAACACCTTTTCAAAAGTCTCTTTACCTCTTTTTTTTTTTTTTTCAAAGGCTGTTGTCTACAGAACTTTTAGAAACATTCAGTCTAATGCCTTTATTTGACATCTGATTTTCCTGAGGGCTGGGTGCTGCTCCAGCACTGAATGACCATGGCAAAGGCCCAAGAAGAAACTGGATAAAGGGCAGCAAAGAACATCATGAAGAGTTCATTAGGAAGTCGCCTGTATTTCTCCTTTGGGGATCTTTCTGAATTTCCTGTTTTATTTTAATTCTCTTGTTTCTAAGAAACAGTTCAAAATAAGAATGTAAAAAAATCTATTGCTTGGAATTGGATGTACTTCTGGTGAGTGGAGGAAGGTAGTTTGTACAGCAAAACTGCATAGTTTTCCCCTCAGAGTTCCTTGGGATGAAGAGGAATTCTTGCCAGAAATTGAACTCCCATCCTCACTCCCAATATTACTAAATGCAGTTCCCAGAGCTCCTTGGGGTTACATTGCAATTGGACATGAAATCTCTCTGCTTCAGTAAAGTAATTTCTGATTTTCACTTACATTTGGAGAGAACTGGAATGTTGGAAAAAGACCAGAGGTGGTTTCTTCTCCACAGACGATGGGTGAACACGTCCTAACCTAGATATATCCATTTCTGAAATAATTTTGGATAGATTCTTGTGTGCTGCCCCCCCCAGCCCATCTGTCCCCAGGTTGGGAGATGTGCTGATCTTGCTCCTCATGTTCTTTGCTGAAGTTTTCCCAGTTATGGTGTTGCACAGGAAGACTCCAGAAAATCAGCATCTCCGGGAATGTTTCTCCTAGTTTGCAGTAGGATAAATGGAAGGGCAATAGTTTACCTAGAGCAATAGTAGAGCTTTCTCTTGCAGCTTTCTTCTCCTACCTTTTCTGTCTTCTGAACTCACAGACTGTAAGAAAACATTGTCGATCAATACCTTTAAATACTTGTAGTCTGCCATTGTGTTTATGTTATTCATTTCTCTCCTCAGCGGGCTGTTCTAGTCCTCACAGAGGTGGGATAAGTTAATTTGCCTTGTAAATAATCTGTTCTGCTAATCTTTTCTCAAATCTGTGAGATTTCTAGGCTGTTTGAAGTCCAGCACAGAGTGTTCATCTCTCTTTTATTTTGGTCTGTACCAGGAAATGCCTACAGAGAATGCCTGGGCAATGGGACGTGGGCTTCCAAGATAAACTACTCTCAGTGTGAGCCTATTCTGGATGACAAGGTCTGTATTTTTCCCTTCATTCTTCTCAATGACATTTCTCATACGTGAATGCAAAGCTAAACTTAAGGTTAACGTACTAATTTGGGACTTTGGAGAGAGATTCCATTTCTGTCTCTGCAACAAAACCCCCCTGTGAATTTTGGCAAATCACTTGTCCTCTCTCCATATCCCCTGCTCACATGGTTTTTAAAAAAGGATGCTTTTTATCACACTCTGTCCCTGCTGATGTATGTTTATGCAGATTTTTCCTTGCTTTGTTCAGAGCCTACAGCTGCTACAGTAAATGTTAGTAATAATAACAGTAAGACCAAAAGCCTCTTTGGCACTAAAAAAATAAGTTTAACCAGCTGATTCCACCCTATACCTGTCCATTCTGAGGTCTCATCAACAACTGACCTTTACAGATCTCAATGTCATTTCTCCTTAAGCAAACATGTAAAGGGGCAGCCAGAGAAAAATACATAAAAAGCAGACTCAGGTCTCAGCTGCCTTTAAAAGATTGAACCAGCCTTGCATGATAGAGGAGTTTACAGATTGCAATTAGCATATGGGGTTAAGCTCCTTCCAAAAGGCTGCAAGCAATTATGCAAAGCCCTTTTCTTGTCAAATGTCTCAGCTTTTCTTGGAGGCATCACAGACATTCACCCTCACGCATTAAGCCTTCAAGCCTTTCACGCCAGGCTCTCTTCCTCTCCCTCCTGTTTTGAGTGCTGTGGTGGGGCAGGAGCACACACAGTCCTCGTGCTGTGTCTGCCAGGGGTGACTGTCCCCTCTAAGAATCAGGGTGCAGCCCAGCAGCTCGGGTCTGTTGAAGTTTTGGGGTTCATCCAGCCCATTCTCTGGTTGTAGTTGTGCTGTGCCAGTTGCAGGGGCTAGGGGGGAGAACAAGGTCCCACATTTAGCACTCAGGAACTCTCTGGAGTAGTGCTGTACCCCAAACAGCCAGGATGTGCTTTGTCTTAGGTCCAGAATCCATCCTGTGAGACCCCTGTGCTTGCTCAATGTGTGGGCTTTGAACCAGTGACTCAGAAAACAGGTAACTACACACACCAGCTGCTGAGGAGGAACCTGCTCTTACCCACTACCTAAGTTATTTGGTGGTACCCACATCCCCCCTCCTTTTGGCTCTAGAGGCTTCTAGAAATTAGGAAAAGATGTACCAATACCTGAGTGCCATCCAGAGGGGCGATCCAGCAGAGTGATAATGCTCTCATGGCAATTTAAACTGACCTAAGTTAGGACTACCCCAGTGCAGCCCCTCCTTACATTTCTTTCCCACTTAAAATGAAAAACTAATTCATTGCTGGGTCATTTTTGGGGATGATTCAGTTCCCTAAACCATTTTATTGCACTGTTGCAGGAGTGCTGGGGCCAACACAGGCACGGGGCAGTGCGAGCATGGGTGGGATTGAGGGGGACACACCGACCAGCTCTGCCTGAAATGGTTTATGTTATCACTCCTGTGAAACCACCCTCTTAAAAGTGAACAAGAAAGAGGGTGTGGAGCAGCCAGTGCTGGTTCAGAGAACGGGGAGCAGAGCTGGGTGAAGGTTCCTTATCTTTGATGTGTTTTAGCTGGCACAGGAAACCTGAGCTGATAACAGTGTGCTGTGCCTGCTCAGGAAAGTGCCGCTGCATTTTAATGGCCCTCCTCATGTGTTTGCATGACTCCAACAGGTGCTGTCTCTGCACCAGCAAATACAGAGGAGTTTTGTTTGAAAAGGCTGGAGAAGTGTTGTGACTAGAGGACAGGATTATTTGCCTTACTCTGTTTTTTGCTTTTAAAAACTTTGCAGCTATGGTGATAGCTTAAAACCACTCAAACAGCGTGTTTCTTAAACAGATGAAAGCGCAGATGTTCCCCCACCCTTGCTTACAGAAGCTTAAAATCTCATTTGTTAGATCTTCAGAGATTTGCAGCAAGCTTTGCAAATATTAATATTTGTGAATGTTTTTGAAATCTCTCATAATGCTCGGTGTTACAGATGAATACTTGCTTTGTGATCTCAAAAAAAAAAAAAAAAAAAGGAAAAAAAATCCCCACAGATTTTTCTAATGCTCCATTTTGATTAAAGGTGAGATTCAGGCACGCACATGTCTCTTGTTATTTATTGACTGAGCCTAGCAGATGATAAGCATCAGCCAGGAGGTGTGCCCTGTGATTTGTGTTTATTTTTAATACAGAAAACAGCACTGCTGTCAAGCTTGGCCACTCGCAGCCAGAGTGCTAAAGAATCACATGGTTTGACTCTGAATTCAGTGACTGATAGATGGGACAGGAGCAAGCCCCATGCCCAGGTCTACCTGCTTTATGGCAGAGTTTTGATCATGTAGCAAGGGAAATTTTAGGGGTTTTTCATCAGGTGTGCATTCAATCTCAGGGGGCATCAGCTCAGTGACACACGTTCCCTGGGTTAAATCAACACTCTACTTGTGGTCGAGACCTGTGGCAACAGCTGATAAAACTCTGCTCTGGGACTGATTTGCTCATAGATTCCCACTTTGGCTGGGATCTGATTCCATGGGTGGTGGAGTTTAAAATGTCCCTGTGTGTCTCCATGTACCTGGCAGGTGACAGTCCTTTGGAATACCTGTGCTCTTCAGGTCTTTTATGGCCAGAGAAGGGCAAGGAGATGGGGAAGGGTCTGGAGGACAAGTCTGATGAGGAGCAGCTGAGGGAGCTGGGGGTATTTAGCCTGGAGAAGAGGAGGCTCAGGAGAGACCTTGTCACTCACCACAACTGCCTGACAGGAGGTTGTAGCCAGGTGGGGGTTGTTCTCTTCTCCCAGGTAACAAAAGTGACAGGACAAGAT
The DNA here is from genome assembly GCF_003031625.1 of Empidonax traillii. Taxonomy (NCBI): domain Eukaryota; kingdom Metazoa; phylum Chordata; class Aves; order Passeriformes; family Tyrannidae; genus Empidonax; species Empidonax traillii. Next base: position 171,287 of record NW_020956463.1, read on the forward strand.
AAAATGGAGTTGTGCCAGAGGAGGTTTAGATTGGATGTTAGGAACAATTTCTTCTCTGAAATGGTGGCCAGGCATTGGAAAGGCTGCCCAGGGAAGTGGTGGAGTCACCATCCCTGGAAGTGTGCAAGCACATGGATGTGACCCCTGGGGACATGGTTTAGTGGTGAACACAGCAGTGCTGGGTGAACGGTTGGACTCGATCTTGGAGGCCTTTTCCAGCCTTAATGATTCTGTGACTGAGCAGCAGCAGCTGGAGGTCAGTCAGCAGGGCCATCTGGGAAGCACAGAGCCTGCTGAGTGCACCTCAAGGGTCACTGGACATCTGTGTGTGCACAACTGCTTCTAGCCCTTGCTTCTGACATTGGGTGGATACCCAGGTGTTGGTGTCCTAACGTCAGACTGAATCTCACCCTCTGAACAAATAGTTGTCTTCATCTCCAGGCACAAGAATAAAGTACAGAAATAATTTTGATCAACTGGCTGCTTGATGGCACATCAAGCAAATGCAAAGATTCTTCTCAACCTACAAGCTCCTGTGTCGAAAGGACCTTTGCTTGTTAGAAGTAAAACGAGAGTCTCAGGCAGCAAAAAAAGTACATCTTAGCCTCCAAAAAGGGCTATAATTTAGGAACTTTGGTCTTGTCTATGCGGCCTAAGGCAGCTGGAAATGAATTTGGTTCTGCTGATGTTTTGAGGTGGCTTCAAGCTGCGTAGCTGAGTTAGCACCATGCTGGGCTTAAGCTAATATATCCTGCATAGGAGCACAGCCACACCAGGCACGGCTACGCAGCTTCCAGCTGGCTCAGAACAGGAAAGCAGTCAGAGGCGTCTTGGATGACAAAGATACTTCCCAGTGGCTTCTGAAAGTCTTTGGAGAGGAGATGTGGTGTCTTTAAACTGTGCTGGTGATGAGATCATTCTGGCAGCAGGAAGAAATCCAAAGTGACTGAACTGGCAGTGGAGTGCAGAGCCCCACAGGGAGGCATGAGCTGTAAACACTGGCAGGACCTGCCAGTAAGTTCTGTTAGAGGGAGAAAAATCCTTGTCAACTGGACTAAGAGTGCTGTCATTAGGTGGTCATTAAGTCAAATCATTGGCTGAATTGGTTTGGACAGGTTGGCAGTCACGTTCTGGCTAAAGCAAGGGGAAAAGTGCTCTAGGCAGAACAACTCTATGGTTAGCCTGAAATGTGGCTGCAGGGAGCCCACCATGCCTTAGATTTGCAGGGCTGGTGCAGGTAAAGATATAAGTATGTGCTTCCTCAGTTTACCTGGTAGAAGCTGGTGGGAGACACCTCTGCACTGTCTGGGGTAACATCATTGTTGTGTGTAATGGAAGAGGATTCCAGTGGTGTGACCTGCTGTGATCAGAGAGCAAGGCTGCTGGTGTCCAAACAACCTCTGGATTCCCCATCCCTGCAAGTGTCCAAGGCCAGGTTTGGATGGGGCTCTGAGCAACCTGGTCTAGTGGGAGGTGTCCCTGCCCATGGCAGGGGCTTGGAACTGGACGATCTTCAAGGTCCCTTCCAACCCCAACCATCCTGTGATTCTATGATCTCCTTTTCCAGCTCATTTCTAATGTTAAAACCCTCCTCCTGATCCCGAATAGAATTTATATCTTCATTTCAGTGAAGTGAAACATCTTCCTGGAAGCAGAAGAATATTGGGTAACAGTAGAAGGTTGTTGACATTTTAAATGTATTGGTCTTCACGAGGGCGAGACAGAAGAGAGTTATGAAAGTGTTTTACACAAACTGAGCTTTGGCCAACGTATGACTGATTCTGAGCACGTGTTTTTCAGCCCTGCAGGTTCCATCTTCAATTCTACCAGAGATGCAGATTGCATGTAGGCTGATGGAAAGTGATCTTACCACCCTGTCAGCTTAGTTTTTCATAGGCACCAAGGCAGTTCTCGTTTCTATGATATCTGAATTTGCCTTCAGGAAGCCTTGTTAGTGCCAGAAACTGAAAATATGAAAGTCGTGCCTGTTTTTTCCCTTCAGTGCATCAAACAGGAGCTTCATAATTTTATTTTTTCCAACTAATCTTCTAATGTTTTGAAACTTGAGTGAAGTTGAAACAGTGGTCAGGAGCCAAAGGATGGAGCTGAAGGGTCAGACTCAAAAGAGCAGGATCCTTGTCCTGGGAAAAGTGTTCTTCCAGAAGATATCTAGCACTACATGAGCAATTCTGAAGAAAGTTCTTGGTCATTTGGTTTAGTTTTAGGTAGTCCTGCAAGAAGTGGCGATTTGGATTCAGTGGTGCTGATAGGTCCCTTCCAGCTTGAGATATTCTGTGATTCCACGGCTTTATGAACTAAGCAGGACAGTAATTAAGCCATGCAGTTTACCAGGGCACTCCCTCAATAATACAGCATTGCACAGGTAGGCACATCAGGTCAAGTGTGTTTTCCTTCCCTTCAAGTGTCCCTGTGTCTTAAGGCTAAATAAAACTCAGTGTGGAATTTGGATTTTGTGGGGTTGTTTTGTTGGTTTTTTCTTTTCTCCCTCAAGGCAATTCACAAAATGGGCCTGTGGATGGGGAAGTTTATTTTAGGGGATTTTATAATGGACTCAAAAATACCTTGCATGGTTGAGTTCTGTCCAGAAGCAGCACATTACTCCATGTGCTGAAGATATAGGCAGGTTTCATCACAGAAATGACTCTAAGAGAGTTTTTTTGGCAAAGTGCTGGAAGATGCTATCTTCACAGAACAATGGAACAGATTAACTACAGCTGCTGGTTGTAGTTTCAGCCAAACATTCATTCAATGGCAAATTCCTTTGACTGGAATAAAATGTTAAGGGAAATTGTTAGGGGGAAAAAAAAAATGGAAAAAGGAAGTTCAACCAAAATTAGAAAACTGGTGCCATTTGTGGGATTTTGCTTTTATATTTTTGTCACAAAGGAGGAAATGTAGGTGGTTAGTTTTCAAGGGTCTCGTTCTTCTGAAGGAGGACAACATCCCGAATTGGGGGAAAGATCTGCTTACCCTGAAAAGAAACAAATGCCAAACATAATAAATAAGTATATTTTTCAGGAGGATTGGTTCTTTCAGTAGCAAACCTCTGTCCCTTTCTAAGCAGCTTCAGTATTTATCTGAATAGTGTTTTTCTACTTCATCCATCAGGGAAAGAAAGGAGATGCTTCTCTTTTCTGAAGCCAGCAGCAACCCACCAATAAAGAATGTTCCAGTTACCGCAAGGCCAAATTTTTGCTCATACCCCTAAATTCACTGATTTAGGTGGGAGCTGTTTTGTACCTAATTTTTTGCTTGCAGGATCAAGAACCTACCAGTAATCTCCCCCCATCCTAGGAAACAGACACCAACTCATGAAGCTTTATCACATACTTGGGTTGCTGCTAAAAGCAGCAGGATCTCTGGTTTGTCAGATTATCTCAGGACTGAAAGGACACCACCAGATTCCAGCTCTTTCAGGCTGCATTGGTTCTGCCCTTGGTTTGAAGGATAAGGATCGTAGCTTGCAAGGAATGCCCCTCAGAGGAAAATTTGCCCGTATGGAAAGGCCTTATTACTTCTTCTCACTGATTTTTTTGTATGAAAACCAAACCATTTGAGTAGGGAATTGGCATAGCCTGCCTCATAAAAATTGTGCTGTTTCCTAATAAAATAATGTTTTGTAACTTCTGAAACTCTGGGCAGATGTGTCTTTGGTAGCTTTGTGGCCCTAAAATGACATAGTTTTAAAATAGCATAATAATGAAAACAAGAAATCCTGATGAAATTTCAGGGAAAAATAAAAAAAGAAGTGGGGAGAAAATAACTTTTTTTGCAGATATTTGTAATAAACTGGGCAAATCCCACAGTGAAATGACACCAAACCTGTACTTCCGTGCCTGGGCAATATGTTTTGCTTTATATATAGACATCAGCCCTGGGGCTATTATATTATTATAAGGCTGAAATAAGTAATTACTGTTTTCTAAACTGATTAACTGTTCCTTAATGTCAGTGCTCAGAGATTCATGCTGATTTAATCCTGTTATCTCTTTACCTCCAGAGGAAGTATGCGCTCCATTACAAGATTGCTCTCATCATAAACTACCTGGGGCACTGTATTTCAGTAGGGGCCCTTATAGTTGCCTTTATGCTTTTCTTGTGCTTGAGGTGAGTAAATGTGTTTTGCATGCTTCTAACTTCCACGGGTGACACTTAACTGGGCTGCTCAGGCCCTCTGATAACTCTGTCCTGGTCTGGAAAAGTGGTGGTGGCTTCGATGTCCGTGGTTTTGTTGACTAACGCGCTGGATGGGCTGTGCTGGAGCCTTCTGTGCGTAGGAGCTGAAGCCTGTTTGTGCTCAGGGAGGGAACTGTGCATGATTTATTGATGCAGCACAAAAGTTTTGGTGAGCACAGAGCGCTTCATTACAGGGACACCGGGATTTGAGTCTGTCAAGTAGCAAGTTTGGGGGGACAAGTTTTCTTTTTTCTTTTTCTTTTTCAACGTAAGGCAGCGCATGATAACATGAGGCGTTTTGCATTCCCTGACAGATAATGCCCAGATCTAAAACCGAAGGAGATAGAACGAAATCTTTCTGTTTTGCTTTGGGTTAATTTTGATTTTTCTTTCATTAAAAGCTTAAGACGTTTTCTTAAATAACAAGGGGAGCATCATTAGAGGAGCTTAATCCCCACCAGTCCCCACGAAACGATGAATGCAAATCAAGGAGACTGCACAGGAACACTTGCCTGGCTCAGGGTACAGAAGGGAGTTTGGCAGGTCCAGTGGATATGTCAGTGAAAATTAGGTCTCCAGGGAAAAGAGAGAGGACAGGAGGAAAGGAAAATCAGTGGAAAGTAACAGGTAGATGTGCATCAGTCATCCAATGTATTGTAGGCACAAAGCCTGAGTCCACAGGGATATATTTTTGTAGGGAGTGTCCTGGTGGGTTATTTGTGTATTTTTTCTTGGATTACCTGACTGGTGTTCCTGTACTGTTTGTGCTGTGTTGTCTAAAAGAGTTCAACCTGAGTTTGGAACCACCTCCACTGAGTGCTGTGCAATGATAATTTCCTTGAGAGAAACCTTATTCTAATAACAGAGGATAAACTGCTGTGGAGGACCCCTCTCCCTCCCCTCCCCAGGTTTACAACTCAATTATTGACAGTGACCTCAGGGAAAGAATTCCTGTCTTCCTAGAGAGGAGCATCCCTGCAAAACCTTATGCAAAGTCTTCCTCTTGAACATTCCTAACAAGGTCTTTTCTACTAACGATACAAATCTTCTTGCACTCCAGTATCTATAAGCAGAATAATCTATGCTAATGGGAAGGAAAAAAAAATTTAAAACATTCAGTGGGAACTTTTATGATGCATCAATTTAAACTTCTATTTCAAGCCTTCTACTGTGCATATAAAGCTGATTCCCATAGTGCTTGGAGACCTGAATTAATTTACACTGAATAAAGAACGCAAATTATTCATTGTAATTATATTCCCTGCTTCTATGCTGAATCTTTTACAAATGCTTGAGTAAATAACACAAAAGCAATTAGATAAGATGGTATAAATGTATCCAGCTTTGAACACAGAAGTGGCCCAGCTGATCTCTTTTAACTTGTTCTTCTGGTATTTAAACTTTGACTTTAAGATTTAAATTTTCCAGTCAGCTTCAGCATTGAAAACAACAATGGAGTAGCAGCAATTAAGCACTTCCCTGTACATGCTGGGAATGAAGATAGTCTGTCTTTTCAAATTCCCATTGTATCATGCAAAAAATGTCCGGTGTCCAGCCAGCATTAACCAGCACGAGATACCTCAGTGTCTGTCGAGCTACATCTGCTTTCCAAAGTTGCAGAGATGCTCCAGTGAAGGCAGCCCAGGCTCATGTTTCATTACAGGTTGCCCCTGTGCAAATTCTAGGTTTTTCACATCTCTGTCACACCTCTTCAAAGTGCCTCAAGAACAAATCGGTTTTGACAATCCATTCCAGTTATTTAGGGCTTTTTTTCCCAAATTGTTTTAGTTTGGGTGAAAGAAGACACCTACTAATTGGGTGAAATGAGAGAGTTTAGGTAATTCCTGGCAAAAAAAAATAAAAATACAGTCTGATAGTTTCACGTCTTGACCCAAAGTGGAATCTGTAAATTCCTTTTTCCTGCCCCATTCCATCCATCTAACTCACTCCACGAGTGCCTGCTGAGGGTGAAGATAGAGGAGACCTCCAGGAAGATTCAAATTCTATGACTGCTCCACATTCTTATGCTTCTCACCCACCATCTGCTTGATTCTCCTCAGCCCTGTCAGTGCGGAGTCCCAAAGGCAGTGCTGTCTGCAAGAGGAGACAGGAGCACACCTGCTTTCATGGAACACAACTGCTTGGAAGGCTGTGGGGTCCCCCCCACTGGGGGTTTTAAGAGCAGGTGAAATATGTGGTTTCCATGGCAAAGAGTATTGCTCTGGTGATCAGACATGGGTGTGCTGCTGCTGGAGATGAACTTCTGCCCCAGCCCAGGGAGCTGCTGCATTGCTGGGAGACTTAGTCCTCAGATGTGCTGAAGTGGGAAAGAACAGGATCTAGTCCCTATTATTCCAAATCTATTCTGTGTCGTCCTGTCCCCTGTTCTGTTCTTCCTCAGCTCTTTACGCAACCTTCTGCCCTCCATTCACAACCCGCAGAAATCTTCTCCTGCTCTAAAATCTAAGGAACCCCACACCTATTTTGATGGTCAGAAGTCTGAGATGCCGCAGGAAGTAACGAAATCATCTGCCATTTGTGTCTACGAGACCCCCAACACAACTGGGAAGGGATGAGAACTCAACCAGGGCCTCCTTTTTGCTGTGAAGACTATTCTAATCTCATTTTCCCCAGTTCTGTCACAAATGAACCAATCCTTTATTGGTTGTGCCAAAAAATAAGCCTGTAAACATTTCATTTAGCACCTTAATAATAGAAAATGAAGGAGAGGCCTTGATTGTTGTTGGCACTCTTGACTGAATGCCAATGAGTCATTGAGATCTGTCCTAAAGATCTAAATCAACATTAGTTCCTCAAGGTCTAAATGTAGGTGGTCTGAAAACTCTGAGGGACATGTTCTGTTTACCATGCAGAACAAAACAAGCCCACAAACAAAGAGAAATATGCTGAGAATAATAAAAAAAAAATGTAGGATTTGTGCACAAAGTGTTCTGTTGAGGTGCACTGATCTGCAAGGGAGGATCTGGAGAGATTAGCTCAGGGCACTTCCCATGTCACTGTTAAAGGTGTCCACACTGCTGTGGATCTCATGGCCTGTACGTTCTCATTCATAGCCAAGGTTTGATCCATCCCACAGGTGCACACAGACAATTCCCACTGACTCAGCCTCATCATCCCATCAAATCCCATTCTCACAGCAGTAAAGCAGGAGTTTTTTGTAGGAGGAAACCCGCTGCCAGTAACACCAATCAAGCTGGAGACAAAAAAAAAATTATAATTTAAAAAAAAAAACAAACCAAAAAGATTGAAATGCTTCTTTTGAATCATATTTTTCCCTTATTGTTGCTGATAATTCAGGAACCCAAATTTGCTGATAATGCAGAAACCCAAAAGCCTTGGCATGGATTTTCCCTCGTTCGTGTGCTGTTATAGCAGCCTCTGAGAGGGAATAAGCGTCCCTTGTAAAACTCCTGACTTGTTATTAAACCATGTGCTGGCAATGGCCAGCAGTGACCTGACTGGATTCAGTCAGAAAATGTTTTATTTGTTCAGTGGTGATTGAAGAAGAAGCAGGGGACGAAAGGTATTCGTTCTGGGAAGCGTCTAAGTCCCTGCTGAGTTTTCAGTCCAATAAATGATGGTGCTGAAAGGGAGATAAGCTGAAAATTAAAAAGGACGTCCTTCTGCACGGGTTGCTGGATAAAGGCAGCTCTAAAAAAAAAAAATACAAAGCCACAAACACTGTCACAACATCCTTTGACACTTGTATAGTGGTAACGAAAGCTAGTCGAGGTTTTGAGGGAAATTTTGCTTTCTTGTTGCTCCTAAATTTACCTCTTTCTATTTCTCCATTAAAGCACCTGATTTCCCACAGCACTGAGGCAGTGTCACCATTCTTCCTTATGATTACATACAGATTTCCTAAATCCATCCCACATATTATTTCTTCCCAAAAGATTGAAACTTTTTTCCCTGAAAAAACACAGCTACTTTTTTTTCCCTTTTTTTCCTCCTAACTATCTCCCAGGGTTTAGGAGAGGAAAATCTACTTTTTTTTTTATCCTCCCCTGCTCCAAGCTCCTTTGAAATGCCCCTTGGTGTTCAGTCTGGTGTGCAGCTGGCAAGAGTGCTGCTGCAGGTCTCTGTGGGGAGGAGTGGAAGAATTTGATTAAATGCTTTCTAGAAACCTGTCAGAAGAAATGTAGAGCATAAATACAGAGCAGGTTTCATAGAGCAAAGCGATCTGACACCCATCAGAACCAGGAGACTGAGGATATACCCAGTGGGAGGAGATCTGCACAGTTAGTACTGGTTTGCACTTAAAAGGGATGTGCTGCCTGGTGTGGTTAGAGCAGAGCAGGCTCCAGATCTCAGGTGCAATCACTCCATTTGTGTCTTCCTGTTGTGGAACAAGGGAAAAGAGCAAGTCCCGGGACAGGACATCAACTGACTGAATTCACGAGCTCATGTCAGTGTTCCATGATCCACCCTCATCTCCTGACTCCCCACCCAGCTGAATTAAGTTTATTCCATCTGCCACTTGGAATGGCAGAGCCTTCATTAATGATTCACTGATGGCATTTTTTAAACTTCATCAAAAATCCCAGAGTGGAGCACGAGTGAGGTGTGTGCAGCAGGTCTGGGGGACAGCGCCCGCTCTGTCAGTCCACAGTAAAGTCCCCAAAGCAAGGCAGGAGTGAAAATGAGGGAGCTGAGTGGTAAACAAGCACACATGCAATGAGAGGGTTGTCTCTGTATACAAAGCATCTGAAGTGCCTGTGCTGCCTGAATCCACGTGAAGTGTCTCATCTCAGCAGCTCAGATAAAGGACAGAAACGCTTTTCCCGCTGATTAACCTCAGGCCATTGTCTTTGCTTCCCACTGCCTTCACTCGCCCCCTCTCATCTCACATCTGTGTGACTCGTTCTTTGGGCTCTTTGTGTAGAGCCTACCCCACACAAAAGCCACAGAGAGCAGAGCCCTCGTGAAGACCTGGAATAATACCAGTAATTAAAAGTGTGCCCAGAGAGCTGCATTCTTAAAAGGTGAAAGGTTTTGTGAGCTGCCTTTGAAATAGTGGCACTTGCAGAATGAAGGCTGCTGAAGAGTATTACTGCTGCCCATAAATCCATCACCACTGGAGAAACTTTAGAAGCTGAAGAGCCACTTACAATCAAGGACAGTGGCAGCGCAAGAAGAAACGGGTATAGGCACTCTACAGACAGGTTTGGGAGTGGATATTAGAGGATAATTTCCAACCCACAGAGCAGAGGGGTCCAGGAGCAATGCAGGAGAGAAAAAATTTTAGCTGGAGTTCAGCTAGAGTATCAGGAATTAATGAAGGGCTTTTACTCAATTACTTTCTTGACCTGAGGTTTGGAGGATCAGGAGGCCACTTCCTCTCCTGTGCTAGAAATGGTGTATTTCTGTTGCTGCCAAGATCTCTTTTTCTGGAGATGGGCTTGTTTGAATTCTGATAATAGAACTGCTCTGTGCAACAATGTTGACTGACAAGGTAAAACTTGTCTTTGCTCTGTTCTACTCCTGATGATGATGGAATGGTTTTGAGAGAAAGACTTGCAACTTCTCCAAGATTTAAGAGAAAGGAAGAAAGCAATGTTTGGTCTTTACAGTTTAGATATGAATCATGCTCAGGAGTGCAATTTCCTGCATAAAAAAAAACCCAAACCATGCATTGTGTCATTTCTGAAAAAGAGAAGCAAAGCAGGTGGTTTCAGGCCGATGTTTAGAGTTATGTACTAAAAATGCACCTGCAGCTGTGCAAGTACTAAATGGTTCCATTTCAGTTTTCATCCACAGAATTGCACCTCAAGGCCCCTCACTAACTCCACTGTCGTTGTTCAGCGCTCAGGCACCTTCTGTTCTGTCTAATCTAGAGGATGATTTAGGTGCTGGAGGGTATCCAGAGAAGGGAACAGAGCTGGGGAAGGATCTGGAGCACAGGTCTGATGAGGAGCAGCTGAGGAGCTGGGGGGGCTCAGGGGAGACCTTATGGCCCTCTACAACTTCGTGATAGGAATCTGGAGCCAGGTGGAATTGGGTCTCTTCTCCCAGGTAACAAGTGGCAGGATGAGAGGAAATGGCCTCAGGCTGTCCCAAGGGAGGTTCAGAATGGAAGATTTCCTCACTGAAAGGGTGGCCAGGCACTGGGACAGACCGCCCAGGGCAGTGGCGGAGTTGCCATCTCTGGAAGTGTTCAAAAGGTGTGTGGATGTGGCCCTTGGGGACATGGTTTAGTGGTGAACACAGTGATGGGTGAACAATTAAGCTCAATTATCTTAGAACTCCTTTCTAACCTAAACCATTCTGGGATTCTGTGAAAGCTGCTGCTTCACATCACTCTGTTAAAACAGGAGTGAGGGGGAAATCTGTGTCACCCCTGAATGGGACACATACAGCCCTATTAACCTGTGAGCTGCCTTTGCTTGTTATGGAAACAGCATCTTCCTTGGGATAGTGCCCAGGCTGAACCACTGGAAGCATTTCCTAAGGCACAGAGAGCACCATGAGCCTGATGGATTTAGACACAGCACAGGAATGACTGTTTGGAAGGATCAGGCTATATGGTCTTTCCTGAATTCCTGGACAGAGACACAAAAATAACTGAATATTTTACACCATATTTCGGTGGAAATGAGGCCAAGGAGGGGAGCAGCATCTGTTGTTCAGACTTTCCTCCTTGGTTTATCCACACAGTATCTGCAAATGTAAATAATATAATAAACTTTGGTAACTGTATTAAAAGCAAAAAAACTACCCAAAACATAACCCCAGAGTTCCCAAGCTAGGAATTTAAATTATTTTTTTAATTAATTTTGTTTTTTACAAATAATCCCCCAAGGGGATTATGAATGAGAACACGTTGTGCACTTGTATTTCCCAAACAGTAGCTGTAAGCCAGACCAGCTCCTGTTAGCTCTGTGTCTGGCTTCTGAAGTCCTGTCTCTAATTTGTGCAATCCAGCAGCAATGGAAAAATATTAAACAAGAAAATATTCACCTTTCCACAGTGTGGACTGATAACTGCAACCTGTGTCCACAGAGCAGTGCCTCAGATAATCTCTGGAGGTTTGTAGTCATGCACTGTGTCCCTGCTACTCTAAAGCTGTTACGGGGCACTAAAGCCTGACCTGCAAGATGTTTTCTGTAAAAAAAAGGAGATACTTTACAGCCCTGTTTCCTCTTTGGTTCAAAAAGTACTGACAAATTACCTTTGTTTAACAAAACAAATTAGAGCAGAGTTCTAAACCTTTTTTTCAGCTTTCTAAACCACAGTCACATGCCTCACTAAGTGAAGCCATCTTTGTCATTCCTTTGAAAACATCAGGAATTTTCTCCATTGGAAGGTTGGAGCCTTGTTCTTAGGCTGGAGCATCCAGCGGCTGGGTTTCAATTAACCCTTGTTTAACCACGTGGCTCTCAGGCTCTCTCCTGTGGGCTGATGAGGAGCAAAGCCGGGCTGATGGAGTATCCCACAGTCATCCACGCTGTTCATGGGCAGTTCACAGAGGTTGTTAACCCTGGTTCAGTGTGATTCCCAGCCAGACAGTGCTGGGCACCAACACTGGTGGTTAACACAGCTGGTCTGGGGCTGTCCTGCCTGTGTGGTCCTGCTGTGTGTTGTGTCGCCTCCATCCTTCCAAGCCCAGGAATGACAGTGCTGTGAGCCTTTGTGTCTGAAGGACACAAATGGAAGCTGCTGCTTCTCCTCTTCACCTGAGCATCTCGTTCCTGTCCTGGTAATAAAGCTGTTGTTTTCTTCCAGGCTTTCATTCTTCCCTTGGAACTGCCCCTTGCATTTCCTGTGGGAATATTTATATTCCCCCCAGGCAACTGCCACCAAGGAGCTGATTTTCCCTGCCAACCTCTCCAGCTGCTTTTCCCATCTGTAGGCATCAGGAGTAGCAGAATATGTGCACTGATTGAACACGAGCACCATGAGAACCTCAGGGAAGGCTTCGATGTGGGTGAAAGCAAATCGGCCATGACAGGCACAGAGCCTGGGAAATAACTTGCTGTTAGGTATTCCTCCCACTCTAAGACATTTATGGCTTGTACATGTGCTTTGCGTGCCCTAGAAAAGACTAAAGAGGGAAAATACATTTTTTTAAAGTATTGTCCGTGATTCTCCTTCTGGCTTGCTCAACAGTGATGGAATAGGAAGGACTCAGCAAAGTGCACTCCTGTTTCTCCTATCAGCTGTTTTCAGAGAGACTTTGGGACAGCAGTCTTAATTGAACATCATTATTAATGGAATACTAGATGAATTAATAGAAGGTTTCCAAGCTTCTTTAATAAAGTTTTCATTTGCAGTTATTTCTATGCAGATGATTCCACTAATTCAGAGAGCTTTCAGCCACACTGGCACATTATTATAATTGCTAATGTTAATTGTTTGTGTCATGCTTTGAATCAGAAAATAGTAGCTCTGCACATCCCAGAGGAAAAATACCACTGTATGGATAGAGTGAGAAAAAAACAATATATAACAGAAAACTGCTTTGAGTTTTAGCAGGACTATTTATAGATGTCCATTTCTGAATCAGTGAGGCTGCCTCTGCAGAAATAGTTAATAAGGGGTTTTTTTTCCTGCCTTTTCAGATCTCATCATTTCTCAAGTCAGAAGAATGGGTTTTCTAATTCTCTGCTTTCTATGTTGAATCATACAATTAGGGTCAATATTATCAGAGAGTGCTCTCTCTACCAACAATCTGAAGCTTTTTCTGCCCGCCTTCGACTCATGCTGCAGTCAGCTGCTGGGGAATTTGGTTTGTTTTTCATCTTTGCTGCTGTTGTTCCTCACGTGGAACCTCTGACTCCTGCACACCAAGCAGTTCAGGACGCTGGTGCCAGGTCCACCACTAAAGCACGTTCCCCAGATGCCACATCTACACGTTTTTTTGAACACTTCCAGGGATTGTGAATCCACCACTTCCCTGGGCAGCCTGTTCCAATGCCTGGCCACCCTTTCAGTGAGGAATTTTTTCCTAATACCTGGTCTAAATCTCACCTGGTGCAATTGAGCCCATTTCCTCTACACTGGTCTGTTTGAATATGGAAGTTCTTATGTCTTTGTGTTGTGGCCTCAGTCTTTAAGTCTCTCATGACTGAATTTCTACAACCTCTTCTTCCTTCCATCCTTGGACCCGTGCACCAGGGAAGAGTTAGTTGAAGAGTCCAGCCAAAGCTCTGACCATCTGATTTTTTTTGTCTGAAAAGGATTAGGGTAGGAAGGAAATACAGGAAAAGCCTTTTAATGGAAGCCCATAAGCCCAGTCTGTCGTGTCTTGTCATGTGCAAGCCTTCAGGAACTCTGGGATGGTGATTTGTGATGCTGTTCTTGGAAGCTGGGATGCACACTTGGGCTGTTCAGCACACATCAAGGGTTGTAAAACAAGTGGAAATGGCACAAATGACATGAAGATGAATATGAAAACTTTTGTCATCAGATCTTTTAGACCAGGGGACTCTAAATGGCTCTGTAACTCAGATTTCTTCCTAGCAGTGCTGTAATTTTTGTCTGAAGCAGCAGCTCAGCCCACAGTCCCCTCATCTCCCATTTCTCCCCTCTCTCATGTGGCTCTCTGCCCTCTTGGGAGGCAGCTCTCTGATCTCTGTGCTCTCATTTTCCTGATGTTGCCACTGCCACAATCCCCAAACTGTGATATCTCCCCACTGAGGCAAGAATAACCCCAAATTCCTTAACTTCTCCACTTCGAGGGAACTCATTCATGCCAATCACTGTGCCTCTAAGGAAAGCTCAATTCACTAATATATAACACAGCTTAATGTGTTTTAAATTCCAGCTCCTGCCAGTTAGGATGTGATAGGAATTCCTTTCCAGTGCTGCCTGTGAGGGCAGTTATTGCTGTTCCTGGAGCACAGGCTCACTTACTTTTCCACTCCATGGAGTGAAACCAATAATTAATCAAGGAGAAAGGGACTGTGGGGCTCATTGTCACGGAATACTGTTATGACTGTTTAAGTGTTCAAAATGGGACAGGCCATTTTCATGAGTAACAGGAGTATTTAAATTTAAATTAAGGCTTATAAATTTAAGCTGCCTTCCATCTACCAAGAGCCAGGTAAAGACCTGTGGAGGACAAATTACCCCTGTGAGTCTTATGAGTTTTTTTTTCCTCAGGCTTTGAAACAAGTGAGTATGACAATGTTGGCTTTGTCCTTTCACCAAACATTAGCTGGGCTGTAGGTCACCCATTAGTCACTAGCTTTGTTGTCCCTCAGTTTGGGACGTGTTCCTCATTCACTGGTCACCTCAGACTCCAGCCTGGCTGCACAGATAAACTCAAGGCACAGATTAAGCTCCTGAGCCCTGCAGAGCAGTCACATGTGAACAGTGCCTGAATGAGGGAACCCTCACCCCAGTCAGGATCCCTCCAGATGCTTTACACGTGCTGAATTACAATTATACCACCCACCAGCGGTGCCTGAAAGTGAGAGCAGCTTCCTCGTGTGGCTGCCAAGAGATTGTTCCCTTGTTACACTGACTGAGTTAACTGCAGCCCTGCATTGCTGTGCCCTGCAGCCTCCACACACTCCATCATCCTGCTGTTCTTCCCTCCCCAGTACAATCCTGACACAGTCATTTCTCAAGCTTTCCCTGCCCTTGGCTATGAATTGCATTACTGCCACTGTGATTGCTGTGCTGGTAGTAGTTAGGAGACAGAAACAAGCAGAAACCATGGGCTCTGGGCTCCTTATAAACAAAAACGAACTCTGAGTCTCCAGCTGGGACTCCTACTAAAAGGAAAAGGAAAACCAAAAAAAAAAAAAAAAAAAAAAAGGAAAAGGTTAAAACTATTCTGTGCCTGAGGTCACATCACTGCCTGAGCTGTTTAGGAAAGTCTGTGGCACTTTCAGACACGTCTCTCAGCCTCTTCTCCATGGCTCTGTTAGTCCCAAAGACAGGAAGCTTTCCAGCAGGTGAAAGCATCTTATTTACCATTTGAGCCACACGCAGAGTGTCTCCAGAAGGGAATGAGGTGATGGTGTGAGATTGCTGGTACCCAAAATATGGTTTTTGCTGAAGGTAGTGGAACATGGGAGGCAACTACCCCTGTTTCCCACTCAAAGCCAAGTCTTCAGGTTTCATTTTGGTCCATTCCAGCTGCTGGCCACATCTGTGCCTTACCTAATTTTACTCCAGGGACACACCTTCCCTCAACACATGCGGCTTTTTGAAAAACAAACGGTGTTTTGATCATAATTATCTGTAAAGACTGGAGGTTCCCAACACAGACCAGACCCTTTTACCCTGTGTCCTCCACAGACATCACTGAAAGGTTGAAGGATGCAAATTGAGGGGCAAAGAAAAAAAACCATCAGGAACCAAAATGTTGTAAGGAGGGCAAAGATAATGTAGAAACAAAAATCATAGAACCATTAAGGTCAGAAAAGACCTTTGAGACCATCAAGTCCACTGAGTTTATCTTAAGACACGGAAGAAAATGTGGTTTTGATGACCAGGGTACTACTGCAGGGAAAAACCCTGTTTCTGAACTGAACCAAAAAGTCTACAGCTATTTATCCGATCCTTTCTGCCTCTGTGTCCAGTCCAATGTCCTCCTGTAAATCCTGTGCAAATAAGATTTCCTCTAGTCAGATTTAGCGATGTTCCAGCATATGGGATGATTAAACTACATCCAAATGGACACCTGCAGCAAGGGCGCTTTTTTTCCCCCTCCTTTATCTTATCTTTGTCGAGAAATACATTCAGTTGGCAAGCGTGCTGGATCTGTTTTGTTGTCAGAGCTCTCCAAAGCAATTAATTTCGTGTCAGTAACTCCACAGTTTGACCTGAACCTCCTTAGTTTTAGTCCCCTGCCTCCCTCTCCCCCTAGAAGCAATGTTTCAAATTCATCCCATTAGCTGCTAATCCTTAACCTGAATAAAATGCGTAGGTGAAGAGCAGCTGCAGGACATCTATGTGCAGAATGATCAACAGAGTGAGGACCTTATTAACGTGTTTCAAAGCCTGCCCAGAGCCACAAGGATTCCTGGGGTTCAACATGAGCAGTAGTTCGTTGCCTCGTTTCTTTTGAAAGCCAAACTATGAACTTTTATTTTGTTAGAAGTGTAATTTCCAAAGTGAGACAGGCGTCTGACAAGCTCCATGGAAGCACAAGTTACACCAGGAGCAGCGTTTTGGGGGGTTGTAGCTTAAATGAAAGAGAATGAATCTGAGTAGCTGAAGATTTGTTTTCCAAATTGAC
Source organism: Empidonax traillii (assembly GCF_003031625.1). Taxonomy (NCBI): domain Eukaryota; kingdom Metazoa; phylum Chordata; class Aves; order Passeriformes; family Tyrannidae; genus Empidonax; species Empidonax traillii. Next base: position 187,698 of record NW_020956463.1, read on the forward strand.
TCTAGTCATGAGTCACCGAGGCTCTCAAAACCAGATACCAATTTCATACTTGCAGCCTGAATTGTTAAACTCAGAGACTATTTTAACATTGACTTAGTAGGGTTATACCTCTGAGCATCTCTCTGTATCTCATATGTGTCTTCTGTTTGTTTTTCTGCTGGATTGCTTGAAATCTCTGAGGGATTTGTGAGGCTGAAGGACACAACAGAACTGCTTCTAGCCCTGAATCTGACTAATTTAGTCCTGGGAAAAGCGCAAAAAGTGTTTTATGATAGGAAAATGGTGTTTGTTATTAAGAAAACTGTCTTGTTTGTCATGCAAAAGACCTGAGGCAGCAGCAGAGTTGGTTCGTGGATTGTGCCTCTCTTTTTGCTGTCACTGGGGTGAGCTGCAATCAGTTCCAGCTGAGCAGGTTTGAGAACACCACTTTCTGTGTCCCGGGATATCTGACAGCTCCCTTGGCAGGCAGGGAGACTGATACAGCAAATGCTGAATCCCAGGAAATGCACTGTCTGTTTGAACCCTTGTGGAGGTGATTTTCTTAATTGGACTGGTTTGCCTTTAGCAGAGAAAAGATCGTTTAACTGAAGACTCTGTAACTGCAACACTGCAATTTGGCCTTTACCATTTCACAAAGAGTGAGAAGGGAAATGCTCTGGTCTTGAATGACTGAATCTGTAACGAGTAACTCTGTCTCACTTCAGTGGTACTTTGGTTTCTGGCATCCTCATCATGCACTGGCTGCCTCCTGGAGCCATTTCCAGCAGTAAACACTGTTTAAAATCTCCCCTCTTTTGTTTTATGGCGCTGTGTCCCAGCTTACTGTAGCTCTTATTTTACACTGTGCTCATATTTTACTTTGCATCTGAATGGGAGCCGGAGAGGGACTAAAAACAGATAAAAAATATTTTTTTTATGAAGGAGGGTGTGCAGCTCTACCTTGTTTTGGAAGGCTTTGTAGAGCCCAGGATTGAAACCAGGCAGTCTGTGCTCTCCTACTGCATTAACTGTGAACTTCACACAGGGGAGCCTGTTCAAGAACTAACCAAATGTAAACTATTCCAGCTTTGCCACTCCAGTGCAAATATTTGTCACCAAATGTCCTTTTGTGAGCAACTCAGCAGCCTCCAGCGCAGCCTGGTGACTCAGGGGTTGTTCCATCTCCTAGGGATGGAAGGGAGCAAAACCAATAACCAAGGATTAAGTGAGCATTTGAAGATTTGATTTTCTTTCCCACTGATCTTGTTTCATTTGCTTGAATTGATTCTTGTCAAAGGGAGCTCGTCGTGTTATCAAGACAAATTGCTGTACGTGGCTTTGCAAGAACAGTTGAACCTCCTGTTTCGAGGTGTAAGAGAGGGATTGTGGGGAGGGGGGGGAGAAGAAGCAGGAGGAATTTTGCAAGTGACCAGAATTAACTCATTTTATATAGTCATTAATGTGGACATCCACTACATGTGTTGATTTAAATGCATCTCCCTGTTTAGGAGTATCCGATGCCTGAGGAATATTATCCACTGGAATTTGATCACCACATTCATCCTGAGGAACGTGATGTGGTTTCTGCTCCAGATGATAGATCACAACATACACGAAAGCAATGAAGTAAGTGCTTGGAGGCAGCATCTCTCTGCCTTGCAGTTTGGGGGCAGGCAGGGGTGCTGAGTTTGTTCAGCTGAGAGAAATATTACCAAGGACACTCATCCCCGGGCTCTGAGTGGCTTTCATGCAATTTCAAAAAGGTGAAGAACATTAAAATGAGCTTAGGTTTTCCATTGATTTCCTTATTACTGAATATCAAAGGGGATTTTTAAAGTAAAAATCCTACCGGAAAGCTTCTCTCATCTCTTCACTGACCACGGATGCTTTCCAAAGGTATGTATTGTAAGACACGATATTTTGCAAGACACTAAAAGGAGTGGTTCCTGAACATTTTTGTCAGAGCATCTTGCAGTGATCTGCACCTCTGTAGGGAAAACATTCATTCCAGAGGGCAGCAACTCCATGAACAGGGACAGAAGTCATTGTTTTGGCTGTTGAGGGTCTGAGTCAGCTACTTTGTCTGATGACAGCGGGGACGCTCATGCCTAGAGTCAGCAGGACTCCCAAAAAATAAAAAATAGGGCCTGAAATGGTACAATTTTTGTTGTTGATGTATTTATGGGGTTTTTTTTACAAAATCCTTTCTTCCTCGCGCTGGCTTTGAGGATGAAGTTGTGGGATATGGGCTGCATCCAGCAGCAGCTCCTTGTCACTGGAAGGGATGGCTCATTCCTCCAAGGACTCAAACACTTCAGTCCGGCTCCTGCTGCTTCCTTTGCACTCGCTCTGTTCCTTTTCTTGATCTCTTGGGGAGGACTGAACTCTTGGCAACTGAACTCATTAAACTGGCAGAGAACTAACCCAGACATCAGAAAAGCAAGGAGGAGTTTCCTGCTGGCATAGCTAAGTCAGCTTTCTGATGGGTGATTGAGAGTCAGAGACAGTTCAGGGGGCCAGACAGGTCCACACATACACATACCAAAAAAAAAAAAAAAAAAAAAAAAAAAAAAAAAAAAAAAAAAAAAAAAAAAAAAAAAGGAAGGCTGGAGGCAGAAAGAAGTCGGGCATCTTCTTTGCATGGCATTTCTCTCACTGTCCATGTTATTTCTTGTTCACTCAAGTACCTCCCAACTGCAGATGCTTCTCTGAGTGAATCAGTCCCTGTGTAGGTACAGTAATCACAGAATCATGGAATGGTTTGGGTTGGAGGGAGCGTTAAACATCACCTATTCCAAGCCCCTGCCATGAGCAGGGACAGCTTCCACCAGCCCAGGTTGCTCCAAGCCCTGTCCAGCCTGGCCTTGGACACTTCCAGGGATGGGGCAGCCACAGCTTCTCTGGGCAACCTGTGCCAGGGCCTGCCCACCCTCACAGGGAAGAATTTCTTCCTAATATCTAATCACACCACCCTCTTTCAGTTTGAAGCCATAACCCCTTGTCCTATCAAAGACATCAAGGTAATCAGCAACCCCAGCAGTACACAGATTTCAGAATGGAATGAAAACATCCACTCCAAAACAAAAAGCTTTTTTTCTTTACTTTTTTTGGAGAACAGCTCTACATTTCCTTGACAATTAGTCCTTTTTGATAGTCCCTTAGTAGGGTATTTTACTGATCTCTTTCCCTGGTAATAATCTTATAGTTGAGTATTCCCCTTTTGTGGATGTCCCCTGATATTTAGCTCCGTAACCAAGAAGAAGAGTGTACTACAAATACATATAGACACACCAACACCCCCACCCCCCCCCATACTCTCTGTCTTTGGAAAGCAGATGGACTAAAATGCCTATAGACTATGATCTGGATTCACACCTGCTACCAGTCGTGGCTCCACTGGCCCTGTACAAATGGAAAATGGATATCCAGGAGCCTGGATATGCATTCATTTGAATGTCAGCTGGACACTCATCATCCTTGACTAACTTTTCAAATGTAAGATTTGACATCTCAACTTCAATCCCATACTTTGGGAAAGCAAACAGAAAAATCATTAGTACCTAGATAAAGAAGAAGTCTATGCATAAATCTCCATTGTTATTCATTCAGATGCTCCCTTGGGAAAAATGTACCTTCTATTAATTCAGTGTTTGCTTTGTCTATGTTTCTGACATTCTCATACTCCAGAAGGTGGTGTGGGAGCTTTAGGGACAACAGTTTTATGCTGAGTGACTTACCCTCATGACGACGCTGCAAATCTTAATACAGATTTTTACAGTTATTTAGGAAAAATCTGTTGGAGTCAGGCACTCAAATGCCTTTAAAAATGTGACCACAAATTGCCAAGGAAAATAAAACCCTGCGAGTATTAAGAACAGATTCTCATATGCCCCAGTTTTCATTAACTTATCTTTTCTCTGCAGAGCAATGCAGCCTTTTCGGTGCTTTGTACAAGTCTGAGTGATAACTTTATTTTTCCTTTGGTATAACAAAATAATACCACGAAAATCAATGGGAACAACATCATTTATGATGGCTAATAATGTGATCTCTTCTGTGCTGATCAGTGGAGATTAAATAACACAGTTAGAGAAGCATCAGGGATTCAACATCGAAATATTTTGCATGAAATTATAGTGCTTAGAAATAAATCAAGAAGGGGAATTGTTGAAGATATCTGAAACCTGCTGGTGGATACACGTGGGGATCAAGAATCCTCAGTCAAATAAACAAAAAGATGTAAATTAATGAGTTCAACAAATGGGGTTTATTATTCAATAGTAATAAATCCACAATTCCAAAAAGGAATTGCTCAAAATTTATTTTATTTTGGTCTCCATGGCAATGATGCAGAAGGATATGTCACCACCACTATGTCTGTTGTCTGTATCTGTCCCAGTACCTTCCCAATCCAGTTCCACTCAGATATAATTATTTTTTACAATTCTTCAGAAAATGGGCAGCTGTGGAAAGGACAAAAACCGTGTAAATCTTGTAAGGGAGGGAGAGAAGTGAACAAGAGTGGAGACACTCTATCAGAGCATTTTCATGGGATTGAGGCCCGAGGGGAAGATTTAATTCATGCTCATACCTTCCAAAAAATCAAATGTGAGAGTTAAGAGTCTTACTAGTGTGGGGGTCAATCAGTAATGGGGTCAAAATATTTGTTTGGTTTTAGGAAAAAAAAAAAATTTGATTTGTTTGTTTGTTTGTTTATGGCTTAATTTTCCTTTGCTCAAGCCAAAATGGGAAAAAAAAATTTGGTTTAAAAAAGTTTTGAAAACAGAATGTTTTCAAAAAACTTCTTCCAAGTTGTTTTGGTTTTTAAGGATGTAGCCAAGCCAAGTTTGAAATATTAATGAAATAATACAGAAATGAAAGCTTTAACACATCCAAAAGATTTTTTTTTTATTTCCATTCGATAAACAAATTCGCAACTTGTGAATGGGCTGACGTTTTGTAATTGTGTTTCTTGCCCCATGAATTCCCAATCTCCAGAATTTTGCTGGGCTTGATGGCCCAGAGACCATCCACACCTCACGCATATGGGGGCTGAAATAAAATTAACTGCGGGTCAAAAGTCGCAAATACTTCAGCAGAGTTAATTAAAAGTCTGGATAACGGTGAGACCAAAATGACAGCAGTGGTGGCAGTGAACACAGGTAATTAGTGTCCTGCTGCAGGGAACAGGCTCAGCACGTACCTGGTCACAAAGATGTTTTCCCAGACTCCTGCGTGGAGCACTGTGGAAATTGCCATCGGTTCCTTGTGATTTATTGATGGGATGTTGCCTCCTGGAGCCTCTCTCTGGAGCTCACTGTGATTCTACAGCTGTGCCCTCACCTCACAGCCGTTTGGAGGAGGTGCCTGTGCTTACACGACGGGCCTGACCAAAAATTCCTGAGTTGGGTTTGTGGCAAAATTCAGAGGTGATGCGTGACAGGATGTGACTTACAGAATGAAGCACAAATGGCAGGAACAGAGGGGATAAAATAACTGGTAAAAACATACCTTTAAAGCACTTTTTTTTTTTTTTTTTTGCCTAAATGTTAGTAGTGCTCCTTCCTTAATGGGAAGGAAATGAAGCAAGACTGTGACAATAATATCTACCTTGTCTTTGAATTGCTCAGCAGGTGGGTTCTCCTGCCTCAAATATACAGATATTTAGATATTTAGACTCTCATGTTATCTTTTGGTATGACCTCAGGAGATGGCTGTGCCTCTGGAAGATCATCTAGGGTTAAATGAGCTACTCCTCTTGTGTTCTCACACTGCTTGAAGGCTGCTGGTGTGGATTTGCCTTTGCCATGTTGACTTTCCACACATGTTTAGATACAGGAGTTCCTGCATGTTATGGTCATAACCAGCCTCAGCAGAAGGTCTCAGATGTAGCTGTGAGCTACCAACAGCGCCCAAGATACCGTGATTCCAAGTCACCGGGAAAATCTGTGACCCATGAATGAATTCTACCCATTGATTTTTGCGGGGATTGCGACATACAGAACCTTTTAATGTTCTCACCGTAATTTTAAAACACTCTCCTCTGTTTCCTCTCCAGCCCTGGTGTCGATGTATCACCACTGTCTACAATTATTTTGTGGTGACCAACTTCTTCTGGATGTTTGTGGAAGGCTGCTACTTGCACACTGCTATAGTGATGACTTACTCCACGGATAAGCTAAGGAAATGGGTCTTTCTCTTCATAGGATGGTGTAAGTGGCTGCTGTGGCTAAAATGGTGTTATCTGATGGTACCTGACATTAAAATATTAAAGACAAGAGCAGCAGGAATAAACTTTTTAAATCCTGCTGGGGCAAAATCTGACATTCAGACCTAACTGTGTCAAAACAACAGGAGATCAGGTTTAGTTCTTCGCTGCGGTGGTGACATAAAGCTGGTAGGTTATCACCTGATTTGTCTTCATCCTCAGGGACCTGGTGTTCAGGAAAGAAAGAGAAACTCCCAGGCTCAGCCTTTGGGAACACAGTATGGACAGTAGTCCATACCACATCCCTTTCACTTCAATCAGCAAAGCAGTGACAACAACCCCTCATACAATGCTGTTCAACACAGCACGAAGCAGAAAAGGCTCTGTCCATGCCCAGTGGAACACTCAGTCTCAAGAGACACTTCTAAGTGGGGAGCTGACTATCTGGCAGATAGTCTGCCAGTCCAGCTTTACAGCTGTCTTTTGGACTGCTGAGGGATTTGTTCCTGGAAAACGGCTTTTAACGAAGAGTCCCCGTGTCATCTTTGTGCTATCCCTGTGGCTACTCAGACTCAGCTTTGGTGAGGCTGCCTTTGGGATACTGTGGTCAGTTATGGTCTCTCAGGTCAGAAAGGGATGTGGAAAAGCTGGAGATTATCCAGTAAAAGACTATCAAGATGTTCAGGGATCTAGAAGACCTGACATGGGAAGTGAGGCTGAAGGAGCTGAGCTTGTTTAATCTGGCAAAGAGGTAGCTAAGGGAGGATCTGTGAGGTACCAAGAATGATTTGAAAGATAATTACAAAGATGAGGGAGCCAAATTCTTCTTGGTAATTGCAGATTTTATAAGAAGGGACGACGTCCACAAATTCCAGACTGGGAGGTTCCAGCTGGACATTAAGAAAACAGAAAATGGAACAAAAAGTGGTGCAACACTTGAACAGATAACTTAAAAGCTGTGAAATCTCTGATCCTGGGAGGATGGACAATTCATCAAGGTCAAGACCAGGCTGGGGTGGGTTACTGCTGATAGTTCTGCTTAGAGCAGGTAATTGGAGTGGGTACATTCAGAGGTCCTTTCCAACCAACATCTCCCATGTTTTGAACTTGGCCAGAGGATGTTTGGCAAGACAAGCCCTGTGCAGGCAGCTTGTTCACTTGAAAGCAGAATGTGAGGTCAGACAGAACCAGTGAATTTGGCAGTTCTTTTCTGCTGAAACAAGAAAGGTGGAAAAGAGTCACCAATATTTTCTGTTCTGCAAGGAGGAAGATGTTTTGTTCGGAAACGCCTCTCCCTCTCAGAGTTGTGCAGAAGCAACTGAATTGCAGTTCTGAGGGCAGAAACGGCCTTTGAGACAAAATATGTCATTCAATCCAAAATAGAATGGGAGGAAAAGGAGTTGTAGGAGAAAAAAAAAGTTTATGTAGGGAATTGATTCATTTTTTTTTCCCCCCAGTATTTTTCAGTTCTGTCACCAAACTGGGAAATCATGGATCCACAGACTGGTTTGATCCATGGTGTTTTCCCTCCCTACCTCTCTCAGAGCCCTACTAATGCAGGAGTGGTGTGGGCTGAATACACCCTTTCTCTCACTCTTCGGGGTGCTTTGTGGCTCTGCTTTGCTTTCCCATAAACATTTTTTCACCAGCCTCATTCTCAAATCCCTGTTCTTCATTTCACAAGGGAAAGCAAAATATTTTCCTCTAGAAGAAAGGATGTGGCTGCATCTTGTCTGCTCATGCCTAGCGAGAATGTGGGGGCAAAAGTGCACCAGACCCCGTGAGTCAGTGGGGAAAAAGGTGGAAGACAAAAAACAACCATTTGAAGGGCACAAGAGCCACCGGGGATGGTGGGACAGGAGATCAGAACTGCACTTCTTGCTGAATTTAAAGATGACCACTTAGCAGTTCAGTCCCAGGCCTTCTGTGGGATGGTTCCCTTTCCACGCTGCTTCATCTTTTCAAACAGAAAACCATTTCCCACAGAAGAGGCGGCAAAAGGGAGGTTCAAAGGCAGTGTGGGAGACAAGGCCACCTCTGCTCCTGCAGCAAGGTTTAAGTCAAGTTGCTTCCACCGGGAAAGAGGCAGGTACTAGTGAGGGTCACTGAATCTTGGCCTCTGTCTGTGCATCCACCTCGGAGTAGCAGTGATTTCAGAGGGACATGAACCTGGAGTTCGGAATGAGGGATGGAGCTGGAGGTTGTCTTGTTTGTTTTTTCCCAAGACAACAGAGAGGGAAAACTCTCCTCCTCCACCTTTGTCATCCATCCAGTCCTCGCCTGGTTGAAAAAGTTCCTGTTTTCCCCAGGAGCTCTGTGTCAAAATGCCAGTTCCATTTTTTATCCCTCACTTCCAGTTTTTTGCTCCAGCAAATGCCCTCCAAACCAGTTGGACTGTGAAGGCCTAACACAAAACAAGCACAAGGGCAAAGCTCTGGACATGAGACTGGTATAAAATCAGAATTGGAAAGCAGAGGAAATGGCTTTGCTGGGACATTAGGTGTGCAAATACAACTCATCTACTACACTGAGGAGCATCACAGTAGCACTTGCTGGGTACAACAGAAAGCAAACCCAAAAAGCAATATTGATCCATGGCTTTGACAAGAGCTCATAGACACACACACAGAGCACGTTGGAGGGAGTTGGATGATGTCTGTAAACTTAAGAGCAGCTGGATCCTTTAGAAAGGGGGGAAAAAATAATTCTGATATTGGAAGATATCAAGATATTCTCTCTCTCACAATCCTATTTCATAGGGAAGACTGAACTCAAAAAATTACTGAAAGTTTCAAAAATGTGCTTCATGCAAAGATCCCAGTAAGTTTCCAAATTTCTTGGAGCCTGGGACACCCACCTTCAAGTACTATCTTAAGGATTTTGCTGTATCAGCTACAGGAAAATTAAAAGGGACCAATATTGCCTTTAAGTCAGACAAAATTGTTCTGTTCACTTCTACAGAAATATAGGTACATATTTTTGTTTACTAATATTTTTATTAACTTTTCTTATTGGTACTAAAGTTTTGCTGAGATTACCTTTTTTTTTTAATTTATATATTAAGATGTCTTGGCAATTGTGATGTCTCAAGGATACCAAGATAGGATCACCTGTACTTAGAGTCTTCCAGTTCATTAATAAGTCTCTCCTCAAACAAATCTGAATTTACTTTGGGACCATAGATCCATCCATCCATGATTAACTCTTGGGTTTTTTTTGGCTCCTACAGGTATTCCTTGTCCAATCATCATTGCCTGGGCCATTGGCAAGCTATATTATGAAAATGAACAGTGAGTGATGTTAATATTTGTGTTGTTATAATAATATGTGTGTGTAAATATTATTATTCATGTGCAAGTTCCCTGCCTGTCATGCCTGATTTCTTACACATGGGGATGGAGAGTTTCTGTGCTCTAGGAAAAGTGTTCTTAAAGAGCTGCCAGCTCTGATCAGCTCCTCTGTCCCAAGGACAGTTTCCCAGGGGATCTCATCCACTAGTTCTTTAAACAGCTGGAAGTTCCTCTTCCAAAGTTCAGGGTTGTGACTCTGCTCTTTGCCAGAGCGTTTGTCCATTTATCTTCACCCCTGGGGAAGTGATGTGTCATTCCCCTCTGAGGTCAGGCCCGGCAAACTGGGCACAAGGACTCTCCTGAAGATTCCAAGACTCTTGGGGACAGCCCAAAATTTGGGACAGCATGGGGAAACTCCTCTTCTTCATCTGAGTATCCACTTCAGCTGTAGCTGAAGTTGTTTGGAGGTTGAACTGGGGTTCAGGTTGTGTAGCTCATCATTTGAGTTGAAAAGCTCAAAATAGCACTCAGGAAGAATTTTAAGAAAATGTTTCAACCAACTTCCTAATTTTTTTTCATTTTTGTACTTAATAGAGATTGTTTTTTTGCATAGTGAGGCAACTGTAATTGGCACTGTGGCAAATATCCTGTCTGGGGTTTCAAAAAATATGGCAACTCTGAAAAAAAAGTGCTGTTAAATCTCAATTAAAAAAATCCCACATCAGTGATTAAGGATTAATGTAGTAATTTCATTGATGGGCAGTTGTTAATGGGAAGTACATCAGTAAAATCTAATTAACAATAGCGATAAAACCAGTGGTGGATTTGGTTATATAAAGAGCTATCAGAGAACCATGAATATTAATTAGTGCTATTCAGTAGAAATGTGTTTACGTATCTGAGTCTTATCAGAACTGTCTTCCTAAATTGTCCCCTTCAATATTCAGGGAGTGTGTGTTTATTCTTCCAGAGGTAAAAAAAAAAAAAAAAAAAAAAAAAAAAAAAAAAAAAAAAAAAAAAAAAAAAAAAAAAAAAAAAAAAAAAAAAAAAAAAAAAAAAAAGAAAAAAAAAGGTTAAATGGCTTTTATTTTACACAGATGGAATGAAACTTCTGATGCACCAAGTAATTGTCAGTGATTTAGGTTTCTCCTTTTGGTTTTAAATAAATGTGCAGCGATGATTTTATTGCAGAAATAATGGCTTGTGTTGGATTTAAAGCAAGACTTCAGATGGCAGACAGTTTGCAATATCTCAGCCAAGGTCCCAGTTTGAACAGTTAGACTGTAAATATGAAATATTGCTAATCAAGTGCAGACATATATAACCTCACTGGCAAATAACTGTCCTCTCACTGTCACTCACCTGATTTAATGGGCATATTAGGAATATTTAGATTACAGCGTAACACATCTGGTTTACAGCCTAAAGGGATGAACACCAACCTAAAGAGCTGCTTGCCTTTTTGTTTGTTTTCTCCACTACCCACAAAAGGAACCTGGAATCAACAAAAGCAATCAGCTCCCCTGGAGAGAGGCCTGTGTTGGAGAACTCTTTGGCCACAACCTTGTTCCCTCAAACTGTGTGAAAGTGTGTAAATACACATGAGGCTTCACTCAGTGCAGCCTTGGTCTAATACTGGGCTCCAGATAATAAATGTCAGCATTTTGGTCTTCAGCTAAATTTAAATTCCAAAGAACAACGAGCAGCCTTTGCCCTGGAACCTCGTCTGTGCTGTGCCAGCTCTGTTCCAAATTCTTTGCTGACTTTTTCTGGCCCACTAAGTTCTGCCACATACCTCAGTCTCCTTCTTATTAGTCCCCCTGCTAAAATCCTCTGCTGGAGCAGCCAGTTTCCCAGAAACTCTTCTTCTGATAGCTCTTGGTTCCATGAGTTTCAGGCAACATAAAACAGTTCTCCCAAAATACCCTTCAAAATCTTCTCTCAAATGTAGGCCTTGCAAGTTCTGGAGAATTATGTTTCCTGCCTTGGCATATCTTATCATTTTTCTTCAAATCTTTCCATTTACATAAGAAAAAAAAAAAAAAAAAAAAAGCCAGTTTCATTCATTTAAGGCTGCCCTGGGGATTCTTCTTGGATGATAACTTACTTGGAGGAAGTGCCTTATTCCAAGTCTTTCTCTCATTACCAAATCCTGGAAAATTAGTCGCAAAATTATCCATTTATGCTAATTTGCAGCCTGTGCACCAGGGAATAACAGACTTGTTTTATATTTCTAAAATATTCAAAGCTCGCTCATTCATTTGGAACTTAAAAGATGTAGGAATTGAGTCAAGAAAAGGCAAATAATTCATGGTTCTTAGTCATATTTTTAGATACCAGCTACATATCTCAACACTGCTGTCCAGTCAGACCATCAGGAAACGGGCACCCAGCTCCTTCTGTTTTATCAAACAACACATTTTGTAGAAAGGCTTCGAGGGCATGATGTGATCCATAAGAATTCTTTCCTCATCTCAGTTTATTTGCCCTGAACTCTTGACACTGTGTCTTGCAGACAACCAGCCTCTCTGAGGCGACACATTTTCTATCTTGTTGCTTGTAAAAGTGAAAATCTGCCTCCCTGGTCTCCTTGGCTCAGGAATCACCCCTGTTTTCGTGTCTCCGGTGGCACTAACTTACTGTTTGTCACAAGGCAAACACAAGGAAGACATCATTTTTGCTGTGTAGAATTGTTATGTGGTATCCATGGCAGGGAGGAAAACTCTCAGACCCTCCAAAATCTACTCGCTAAGGGATCTGGAGCTCCAATGACCTAGACCTTAAGGAATTACGATAGCAAAGTTGTCTGTGCTTGGAGGAATCCTGGATCCAGACCACGTGGATGTGTCTGCAATACTAAATTATCTGGGCCTGGGTTAATTCCTGGGAATGGAGTCCAAACAGCATGGAGTAATTCACATCCATATTATTAAACCTTCTTGGCCTCCAAAATCAGGGTAGCTGCAGTTTGTGGACTATTGGGAATGTCCTCTGGCTCCTGCCAGCTCCAGATCTGTTACCCAAGAATAGTTTAGGAGTTGGATATTATTTGGCCTGGGCCAAAGCTGCAGCAAGGAAAATGTAAATGATTGAGTTCCGGGCTGAGCCCGGTTTCTAATTCATTTACCAACATGAATACAACATATTTGTTACTCTCGGTTAAGACAGTGAAGTGAGTGACACTGTGCTGTGAAATCACAGGGTTAGGCTGTGGTACAGCACAGCAGGCAGAAAAAAACTTGGAATTGGTGGGAGTGAGAGTCAAGTCAGTGCTGAGTCACATGTGACAAATCCAGGCTCTGTGCTGGTTTGAGGCCGCTCAGTTTACCCGAGACTTCACCTATTTTCCCTTGGTGATCCAAATACTTCCATCAGGTATTTGGCAGCTTCAAAAGGTGGCTCTGTACTGTCTGCTGGGTTTGGTGGTCATGGAATCATAGAATCATTAAAGTTGGAAAAGACCTCTAAAAAAAAAAAAAAAAAAAAAATTGGAAAAGACCCTTCACCCGAGACTGCCAGGTCTACCACTAAACCATGTTGTTTGAACACTTCCATTAAATGTTGACAACCGACACTGGAGTCCCCAGTGGTCCCCAAATTCATTCAAGGCCAATGGAATTACTCCTTATTCATCCAGTAGCTTATTTAGACAGCATTTCCCCGCACTTTGAGACATGTTTGCTAGAAGGAGCAGCCACTTTGTGGAATGTGTTTCTGGGCGCTGCAGCAGATAACAGTTGGGTTTTTTTTTTCTTAATCAAAATATTTCCTTAGTCCCTTTCTCAGGCATCTCCTGCACCCTCCCTATAGCAGGTTCTCACATTTCTTGGAAATATTTACACAGGCAATTGCCAAAACCAGAGTAGGAACGTGAATGTTTTAATGAGAGGGGGAAATGGGGCTCAGATCTGTGTCCAACAGCAGGTGCTTTGTAGCAGAAAACTCATTTCCTTTCTGATTATTTATATATGACTAAACAATGCAGTGAATAAAGGAACACCTCTCTATAGTGTCCTTCCTAAAAGACTAAAAGAAGTGAATTTAACTTTATATATGATTTTCTTATTTGTTTTGTTTCTTACAGATGCTGGTTTGGAAAGGAGCCAGGGAAATACATTGACTACATATATCAAGGGCCAGTAATTCTTGTCCTTCTGGTAAGTGTTTGTGTGGGTGGAAGGACACTGCCATCTCCTCTTGAGAGATAATTTGATAGGCATCAGTGAGGTTCCACATGCTTTTATATAAAATAAGACACAATCAAGGTCAAACATCTTCAGGTGTTCTCTGAAGTTGCCACAGTAGCTAAAACCTGCAAGTCAGAATTGAAGTGATCTGGCTTTCCTTGATCTCAGGCTGTTCTTTCCTCCTCCCTAAGAAATGCTGTTTGCCTTTGTACAGTGTTTTGAGATGTGGGAAGAAAAGATGTTGTACATTATAATATCTGCTCATCCACTTGAGGTTCTCGACAGCTAGAGCAATTTTCCACATGCATTGTTCAGAAAAATGTAATAACCATGGCTGGGAATTGTATCTCCATCTTTACATCCCCATCATTGCTGTGTGCTTATTTTTAGCTTTCCTGTTGTTAGGTTCCCTTTTCAGTGCCGCCCACACTTATCAAGCTGTTTATCTGTTTACCCAACACTGTCTCCTGTGCCAAGCAAGAGTAGGCAGAGGAAGAAGGAAACTCATTCATAAACCATTTTGAGCCCTCAGCTGAAGGGCAGTGGTGCTTTCCCAGAACATACTGAGTGTGGATGGAAAAATATCAGTGCCACGGGAAAGGATAAGGCTGAAAAACCCAGTTCTGCTCTTGGAGGCAGATGTCCCAGCAGAGAATTCACAGGGCTTGGTGGGTTCCCCTCTCTGAGGGGACCAGGACTCACCTCAGCTGTCCCTTCTGTCTCTCAAATCCCCACGGAGAAGGTGCAGATGCTCCAGAACAGGCACCACTTCCAGCTTCGTGCTCTCACCTTGTCAGTCCTGTGTTCATGTGATTCAGCATGAAAAAAGCTTCCCTGTTGCCTAGGAAGCCAACTGCTACTCTGAATGTGTCCTGACATCAGGAGAGGTAATTTCTGTATTAATTGTTCAGATGCAGCAAACAGATCACATAGTGCACACATGAAAAGAGAAGAAAAACCCCTCGTAGTAGGAGTCTGGTTTTATGTAAAAATTCTTTTCATGTGCTAAGGACAGAAGTAACAATTGGTGTGATACACACACATGTGCCACTAAGGGAGTCACCCCAAAAACCCAAACAGCTTCAGGGTAAATTGACTCACTGATACAGAGACTAACTCACAAATAAATCCTATTTGGACAACACAAGGTAGGAGGTTTGTGACAGAGCATTTGGGTTTCCCATCGTTTCTTAGAAGTCTGTGAATCTCTGAACCCACCATAACCCCCTTTAGTCCACAAGATCTGTAAAATCCTTGGGCAGCATCTCTAGCAGACGTCATAGGTAGCTTAGTCATGAAAATACCTTTCTTGTCTTTAAAGCACTTTAAAGACCCCAAGGAGATCCAGAAAATGGAGGTACAGTTGGGGGCTGCCTCTATATACAGATCATTATTATCTGCCTTTAATTTAGAACAGCCTTGAGACCCCTCCAAACTGAGCCTGTAACTGAGGAGCCCTGACCTGACACTGTGTAATGAACCTGCCTACCTTGGCCTGCCTGCACTTGAGCTCTAATTAAGCCACTAATGAGCTAACAGCAGTAATTGCACTGTAGGGGGGGAAGCAGCTGATACAATTTAGAGAAGTATCATAAGGGCAAGCCCTTCCTCCCTTCCCCTTATGGTTTCTCCCATCAAAAAGCAGTGCTGCAAGAGGAAAAGAGCTCTCTGGAAACAAGATCTAAAAGGCAAATCTGAAAATTCCTCTTATGTGCCCCCCCCCTTTTTTTTTTGAACTATCAGATGAGTTTTGTGTTTAATTATAATGCACAACCCCACAGTGTCTTAGAGCAACTTGACAGGCTCATTTTTTGATCCTTATGTGAATGAATTCAAACTATATATAATGATTCAAGCATCACTTATTTTATTGGAGTTACTGACCTTTTCAAGGGTGCTGTGAAAAGTGATGGATTAAGAGCACTGAAATTTGACTTCTGCCATGTACTCAGGGCAACAAAGTCAAGCATCACCACCCTCATATGTGATTATGTCTCTGCCTGATCACAGAGGGGGACAAAGTGCTGCTTTCTTCTTCCCTCCAGTGAACAATGGTCACCAAAAAATGGAAAACATGAAGATTTCAAGAACAGTGCAACTTTGTGACCTCTTTCGATCACAGCTCATGAGTTTAACTTGAATTAATGAAGAATTTAAGTGGAGTTGAAGCTAAAATTCATGTTTTGTGAAAGAACATGCATAGTCCTGATGGGACAAGGGAGAACAGCCTTAAGCTGATGAAGGGTAGGTTTAGATTAGATATTTAGGAAGAAATTCCTCCCTGTGAGGGTGGGGAGGCCCTGGCACAGGTTGTCCAGAGAAGCTGTGGCTACCCCATCCCTAGAAGTGTCCAAAGCCAGGTTGGACAGGGCTTGGAGCAACCTGGGCTAGTGGAAG